>NW_024965325.1:0-4603 GCF_019238085.1 Lagopus leucura
TCTTTGGCAGCTATGGAGCTCAGCTGCTTTCCTTCCATGTTGCAGTTCTTTGGTCTTTAAGAACTTTGTCTTCATGTCAACTGTTGGGTGTCTGTGAGTGAAGCATAAACGTTCTCAGTAACGCTGCACTGTGTTTCATGGTTCTGTGCCATGTACTGTGCAAGGAGAGCAGAGACTCTGTCATCTGGCCGTGGTGGAGAAGTTCACGGCGTGTCTCTGCAGTCAGACCTGTCTGCCTGACCTTATCAGCAAGGCTCCGTCATAGTGTGCAATTAATTCCCATCTCAAACGTGATGAATCACAAATCAGAAGGAGCTCCAGGGAGCAGCCTCACGTGGGAACGCGTGGCACCGCTGCGCTGCTCGCTTGGGGTGCAACAGACTTTTCTTTGTAGGGGTTCCTGTGGTGCAGTGGTTTGGGGTCTGTGATGAAAACCCTGCTTTCAGCATCAGGTGCTGCTGAGCAGTGCTGCAGGTAGGATATTCCAGTGCACGATGTGTCTGCTGTCAGAGCCTTCCCCAAGATGGCACGATGCATCCCTCTCAGTCATTGCCATCTCCCTGTGTGCACCAAGCCTTGCTGCTGCTGCTGCTGCTGCTGCAGGGCCCCCCCCAGATGGAAATGGTTAACGTATTGCTGCATGCATTGACTTGGAGACCTGAAGGAGCAGAAGAGGAACCCACGACACCTCTTTAACTTCAGAGTGTCTGAGCACTGGGATGAGCATCGTCCTCCCCTTTTCTGGACAAGAATATCCGCTTAATGAGGGACAGAAGACACTGCAGTGCCCTCGGTGAGTCACTGCCAATACTGCACATTTGTAGGCAGGGTAAGAATCCCAAATGATCCGGGCGATGGAAACGCTTGTTTGAAAAGGCAAAGATGCAGCTCAGTAGAGGAGAAATGCAAATTGCTGCTGTGCCAACGTGGGATGGCGAAGCGCTGGGGGTGCAGCAGCTCTGCAGAAAAGACGTGGAAGTTTATGGCAGTCCTCAGCTGAGCATCAGTCGGCAATAACAACATGTGCTAAAAGGTGCTGGGACATCCAAACAGGAGTCCTGCAGGCTTTTAGAGTAAATGCAGTCCTTAGCTTGGCTCTGGTGAGGTGTAAGGTGGGATGCTGTGCTGGGGGAGTGCAGGGCGCCGGTGCTGAGGTCCATCATTTGCACTGCAGAGGATGAAATGGGGATGAACCACTCCTTGCCTTCCTGAGTCAGACTAGGAGTTGTCACAGCCACAGCAAGATTCAGCTGGCCAAAGAGGAGCACAGCATCAGCAAAGTTCACCTCCATGGTTATGGAAAAGTCTCCCATTGGTGAATAAAGGACCTTTCAGGCTGAGTTCTGAGTGTTTTGGTGCTGGAGGACGGCCGTGTTTCTGCTCTGCGTCGCTGCCTGCAGAAAGCAGCGCTGGGAAGGATGCTGCACATTCCCCACAGAATCTTCTTGGTGGATTTCGGTGGTTTTTTCATTTGATTGGAGGCTTCTGGTTCTTGTTCTTCCAGAGAGGAGGTAATCGGATCATTACAAAGAAATGGGATTTTTGCAAAACTGTGCCAAACGTTCTTTCCTCCAGCACTTCTTCAACTCACAGCAGTTCAATTCAATAAGCAAAAATTACCATAAACCTCTTCTATTTTGATAAAATATTAGTGAGAAGGGGCAATTAGGTTTAATTTGACTTCCTGTGCCTCCCAGCCTGCTGCATTTTACCTGGATTTTACTGTGTTTGCCTGCAAAGACTCCTGGTGGACTCACATGCGAGCGCTCCTGGGATGGAGCCCTCCTGCAGGTATGGGCAGATGAGGCATCCTGCAATGCCAGGGAACAGAGAACTCCTGGATTTCTCAGCAGCTTCACCTGGGAGGTTGTTTCTTTTTCCCCCAGAGGGCGGTGAGGCACTGGCACAGGTTGCCCAAGGAGGCTGTGGATGCCCCATCCCTGCAGGCATTGGAGGCCAGGCTGGATGTGGCTCTGGGCAGCCTGGGCTGCACACAGCAGGGGCTTGGAGCTGATGCTCACTGTGGGCCTTTTCAATCCAGGCCATTCTGGGCTTCTACAAGTCTATGATTCTGTGACTCCCTATATTCTTCAAATGCAGCCACCCCATTCAAATGCATTCCCCCCGTTTGACTCGGGGTGTTCAGGTGTTGATACATCCCTGTATGGCCTCCCATACTGCTGGCTCTTATCCTGCTCCGAAAAGTTTGGGGTTCGCCTGTCCCTGGAGCAGCATCTGGGAAGGAGGGGCGAAGAGGGGCTGTAAGCAGGGCTGTAAGCATTATAGATTTAGAACCAGGAATCACAGTTTCCAGGCTGCCTGGTCCGCTCCCAGCGTGATTTGGAGAAGCTGAATGGCATTGTCAACTCGGAGCTGTCGCTGAGGAGCCCCAAGGAAGAGCTCAGCACTTTCTTGACACGTTCCATTTCATTGCCCATTCCGGTGGAAATCCAGCCTCATTTCAAGGCTGAATTTCAAGGCTTTTGAGTCACATCTCGAAATCTAATCTTTTTTTTCCCCACGTTCTTTGAAAATTCTGGCATACCAAAAGCGTTTTCCTTCCGTGGTGTTCAGGACGGTGATCTGCATTCCTCCTGACTTTCTCTTTGATAGGAGGAAATCGTGCTGAGTTTCACGCTGTGAGGCCTCTTTTCCAGCTTCTCTGCTTGCTTCTTGCATTGCTTTGGGACCTCACATGTTTCCACATTGGTCTTGAAGATGCAGGCAGGAGCGCTGGGCCGTGCCTCACCACGTGTACAGCTTTTGTTAAGCCCAAGATTGCCTTTCTTCACCTGGTAGTGATGAGAGTTGACATGGTGGCAGTACCCCCTTCTTCCAGGTGCTGCTTGCCAAAACATCTCCTATCCTGCAAACACAGAGCCCGTGGGGTTGATGCTTTGCATTTACCTGTGTCCAAACCCTTTCTTGTCCTGAGGCTTCGTGCCACAACGCAGATCATTCTGATCATTCCGCTGAGGCAGCATCCTTAGGAGTCTGCCCAGTCTCTGCAATTACTTGGGCTGTCTCCTAACATCTGTGGTCAGCCCTGGGACTCAGCCCTGCTTTCTCTTCCATCTTCCAGATAAAGCATTTTGTTAATTTACTTAGCGTTGGTGTCAGGCTGATAGTTTATGGTTCTGGTCTCATCCCTGGCTCTCCTTCAGGGCTCTGGAATTTCCCAGGTTTCCAGAATTTCTTAAATACTGGCACTTGTTTCTGAGATGGCTCCTCAGCTGATTTCTTTAATGCTCTTCAGCGGAAAGCGTTCTGGCTCTGCATGTGAAGATGCTTTACTTCAGCAGGCGCTGCTTCGTGCTCTCCGTGGAGGTGACAAATTTTCCACATACATCATCCTAGTAGATGTTGACAGCGGCCAGCTTTGTTCCAAATTCAGCATCAAAGTGCCTACTTTACATTTCTGCCTTTCCTCCATTGTAGCTCGCATTTCATCACCCACCTCAGTGCTGGGCTTGGGCCACCTCCAACTCGTAGGCTCTCTTTTTGCCCTAGAGATGCTGTAGGAACGGTGTAGAGGACGTGCTGGAGGAGGAGTTGGCACCTGCTACAAGTTGCAAGAGGAGAGGGTATCTTCAGCCCCACGGGACAGTGGGGAAAGAGCTCTGAGATCCCCAGTCCAACCCCAATCCATCCCACCATCCACATCCCCAAGTGTTTAAGGGCACCAAACTGGAGGCACAGTGCAAACGCTGCAGGCACAGCGAGCAGAAGGAAATGGAGGTTCTGACAACACACAGACATCCTCCATGCAACCAAACATTGTCCAAAGGAGGGGCAGTGGACCCTCACCTGGGCAGGCTAAAGGCAAAAGCACTCCTAAACCTCGGTCCACTGAAGTTCTATGTATGGCTATGGGTCCCTCCCAGCCTTAAGGGTTCAGGGCTCCTGTGGGATTTGCAGGCAATGGGGATAAACCAAACCTACCAGGGTATGAGCAGCCCCATCACAAACCTTGGTCCCCAGAACCCATCTGTGCCAACCCCCACTTTAAGCAGAGCAGAGCAGCCTGGGCCAGCACCCTTCAAACACCCCCTGAGCCCACGTGGGCACAGCACAGGGACGGGCAGTGGGGCTGGGGGCTGTGGGGCTGGCAGTGGGGACTCAGCAGGGCTCAGCACCACGAGCAGGCTGTGCTCCAGAGGAGCGGTGGGCAGCAGAACAGAGCAAGGGGTGACCTGACATGTGGTCAGGGTGAGCAAAGACAAGGGCCTGGCGTAAAGAGCTGTGAGCTCCCTGAGGTTGGAAATGACCTCTGGGATCCCCAGTCCAACTTGGACCCATCCCACTGCCCACGTCCCCCAGTGCCACATCCCTGTGCTCACCAAACACCCCCAGGGATGGGGGCTCCCCGCTGCCCTGGGCAGCTGTGCAGTGCTGATTGCAGCACAGGTTGTTCCCAATTCCAACCCGACCCTCCCCAGCACAATGTGAGACCATCCCCTCCTATGCTACCAAGCCTCCCCTGTGCTCAGAGTGACTGCCATTGCTGGGACAGGTTTGTTTCCTCACTGGTTTTAAACTGCTTTTTGGCAAATGTTTGCCAAGGTTTTCTTTGCACTGTTGGTGCCCTGAAGCTGTGCGTGCA
>NW_024965326.1:0-5636 GCF_019238085.1 Lagopus leucura
GATGTTATGATGTGGAATACCGAAAACCAAAAATCACAAAACCATGAGATTCCACCCCTTATTCTACATCACTACATCATGCTTCATATATATACAAACAGTAATTACCAAACATTAAACACACGCACACCCAAAAAGATCTGTATATTTACATGGAATTACTGGCTGCACTCTCCCAACATCAAATTCCCTTGTGGTATACACTGAACATCCCCATTTCTCTGCATCACCCACCAAGTGGACCCAGGTCCCTGGGCAAAAACAGTTCCACAAAGAGGTTTGCCCTTCCCAGAAGCTGGAAAGACCCAAACCGCTTTTCCCAGCATGTTCTTTACATGTACTACAGGAACCTTATCTCCCTTGACAGTATGTAGGGAGCTAGCAGGACCATCGCGATTGATTGATCCTCTAGTATTGACTAACCAGGTGGCTTCTGCCAAATGCTTCTCACAGTGCTTAAATGTTCCGCCACCCATTGCTTTCAACATCGTTTTTAGCAACCCATTGTAGCATTCAATTTTACCAGAAGCTGGTGCATGATAGGGGATATGATAAATCCACTCGATGCCATGATCTTTGGCCCAAGTATTTACAAGAGAATTTTTGAAATGAGTCCCATTATCTGACTCAATTCTTTCTGGGGTGCCATGTCGCCATAGGACTTGTTTCTCAAGCCCTAATATGGTGTTTCGGGCGGTAGCATGGGGTACTGCAAATGTTTCAAGCCACCATTGCAAGATCGTGGCAAAGTGATATAATCAACCTGCCATGCCTCCCCATATTTATACTTTTGCCATTGCCCTTCCTCCCAGAGAGGTTTCATCCTCTTGGCTTGTTTAATTGTGGCGCATGTGTCACAGGCATGGATAACCTGTGCAATGGCATCCATAGTTAAGTCCACCCCTCGGTCTCTAGCCCATTTGTATGTTGCATCTCTTCCTTGATGACCTGAGGTCTCATGGGCCCACCGAGCTAGAAATAATTCACTCTTCTGTTGCCAGTCCAAGTCTATTTGAGCCACCTTAATTTTGGCAGCTCGATCTACCTGATGGTTGTTTTGCTGTTCTTCAGTAGCCCGACTCTTGGGCACATGAGCATCTACATGGCGCACCTTTACAACCATAGACTTTGTTCGGGCAGCAATGTCTTTCCACAGTTCAGCAGCCCAAATAGGTTTACCCCTTCTTTGCCAGTTATTTTGCTTCCACTGCTGTAACCACCCCCATAAGGCATTTGCTACCATCCATGAGTCAGTGTAAAGATAGAGCATTGGCCACCTCTCCCGCTCAGCGACATCTAAGGCCAGCTGGACAGCCTTTACCTCTGCAAATTGGCTTGATTTGCCTTTCCCTTCAGTGGCCTCTGCAACTTGTCGTGTGGGGCTCCACACAGCAGATTTCCATCTGTGATGCTTTCCCACAATACGACACGATCCATCTGTGAACAGGGCATATTTCTTTTCATTCTCTGGTAGTTCATTGTATGGTGGGGCCTCTTTAGCAGGCGATACTTCTCCTGGTGATGTTCCAAACTTTTTGCCTTCAGGCCAGTCCATGATGACCTCTAGGATTCCTGGACGGCTGAGGTTCCCCATCCGCGCTCACTGCGTAATCAACGCAACCCACTTACTCCAAGTGGCATCAGTAGCATGATGAGTGGAGGGAACCTTTCCTTTAAACATCCAGTTCAACACTGGCAGTCGAGGTGCCAGAATGAGCTGTGTTTCAGTACCGACTACTTCAGAAGCTGCCCGAACCCCCTCATATGCAGCTAAGATCTCCTTCTCAGTTGGAGTAGCACTCTTCAGACCCTCTGTACGCCCGACTCCAGAATCCCAGGGGTCGGCCTCGGGTCTCTCCTGAAGCTCTTTGCCACAAACTCCAAGTGGGACCTTTCTCTCCAGCAGCAGTATAGAGGATGTTCTTTACATCCTGTCCCGTCCATACTGGCCCTAGGGCCACGGCACGGGCTATCTCCTGGTTAATCTGCTCAAAAGCCTGCTGCTGCTCAGGACCCCATGCAAACTCATTCTTCATTCGCGTCACATGATAAAGGGGGCTTACAATGAGGCTGTAGTTTGGAACATGCATTCTCCAAAAACCCACTACACCCAGAAACGATTGTGTCTCTTCTTTATTAGTGGGCGGAGACATGGCGGTGATTTTGTCGATCACATCTGTCGGGATGTGACGACGGCCATCTTGCCTTTTTGTGCCTAGGAACTGAATTTCCTGGGCAGGTCCTTTCACTTTGCTTCGCTTAATAGCGAAACCAGCACGCAGAAGGATCTGGATTATTTGCTCTCCTTTCTCAAAAACTTCCTTTGCTGTGTTGCCCCACACAATGATGTCATCAATGTACTGTAAGTGCTCAGGAGCACCTCCCTGTTCCAGTGCGGCTTGGATCAGCCCATGGCAAATGGTTGGGCTGTGTTTCCACCCCTGGGGCAAACGGTTCCAGGTATACTGAATGCCCCTCCATGTGAAAGCAAACTGTGGACTACATTCTTTGGCCAAAGGAATGGAGAAAAAGGCATTAGCAATGTCAATGGTGGCATACCATTTGGACGCTTTTGACTCCAGTTCATACTGGAGTTCTAACATGTCTGGCACAGCAGCACTCAGTGGGGGTGTGACTTCATTTAGGCCACGGTAATCTACCATCAGCCTCCATTCTCCACTGGCTTTACACACTGGCCATATGGGGCTGTTAAAAGGCGAGTGAGTTTTGCTGATCACTCCCTGACTCTCCAGTTGACGAATCAACTTATGAATGGGGAGCAAGGAATCCCTGTTGGTGCGGTACTGCCGCCTGTGCACCATTTTTGTAGCAATCGGTACCTGTTGCTCTTCCACTCATAGCAACCCCACAACAGATGGATCTTCTGATAGGCCAGGCAAAACAGACAGCTGCTTAACACCTTCTGTGTCTACAGCAGCTATTCCAAAGGCCCATCGATACCCTTTGGGATCCTTAAAATATCCCCTTCTTAGATAATCAATACCAAGTATACATGGAGCCCCTGGGCCAGTCACAATAAGGTGCTTTTGCCAGTCTTTACCAGTGAGGCTGATTTCAGCCTCCAACATAGTCAGCTCTTGGGAACCCCCAGTCACCCCATGAATATAAACTGATTTTGTCCCTTGGTGACTTGAGGGCATTAGGGTGCACTGAGCACCAGTGTCCACCAGGGCCTTATATTTCTGTGGTTCTGATGTGCCAGGCCATCTAATCCACACAGTCCAATACACTCTATTATCCCTTTCCCACCCCTGGCTGGGGGCAGGGCCCCTCTATTTATTACCTCCGTTGTCTGCAGCAACTGGAGCAATCACCTTTTTGGAGAAGTTCACCCTGGTGGTTGTTTTGTCTTGTAATTCTTTTACCCGTGCTTGAAGTGCAGGAGTAGGTTGCTTATGCCACTTCTTCATATCTTCTCCACGGTCACGTAGGTAATGCCACAAGTCAAAACGTGACATAGCCTTACTGTTGTCACTTGTTCGAGCAGGAGGACGTCTTCTTTTGATAGTTGAGACTTTGGATGACGCCGGCTGGGAGGAAACCAAATTAATCAGTCCCTCCAGTAGGCTGTCTTGGGAATTCTGATCTCCATTGGATGTATCTGTTACCACCATGGATCCATCAGCATCAGGCACGGTAGACAGTTTGTCTATGATACCTTCTTGCTTGCTCTTTATTCTGTTCAGCTTTTCAGCTACCTTTGCAATGGCTGAAACACAAACTCGTAGAGGGCTTAAATGTAACTCAAAGTCTTGAAGTTTATTAATCAGTTCATTTATAAGGGGTCTTCTTTCCCCTCTGCCATACATAGCTGCAAATGTACTGGCGTACTTTTCTGGTGCAGTCTTTGTGAATGTACGCCACATGTTTGGTGTACACCTTACTCTCTCAGGATCATGCTCTTGGTCTGGATCATCAGGAATGAACTCAGGGCTATGTAGCATTTCCACCACAGCACATTCTCTCAAATAACTGATGCCTTTTTCTATATCAGTCCATTTCTTTTTCTCAGGCATCGGATCGTCTTTGAAGGGGCATCTTTCTTTTACAGCTAACAACATCCGCTTCCAGAGAGTGAAGGCCTGGTTCTGGCATGTACCAATGCCTCTATCAATGGCTGAGTCCCTAGCAATGCCACCCAATTGGCGAGCTTCTCTACTATCTAGCCACACACTGTTGGCCCCATTGTCCCAACATCGAAGTAACCAAGTGGCAATAGGCTCATTTGGGTGACGTGAGAAGTCTTTTCTCAGACTTCGAATTTCATTCATTTTCAGAGATCGATCAACAAGGGTAACAATATCTTGCTCACCTCTTCCTCTTTCAGGACTTCTTGCCCTTGTAGGCGTTGGTGACCGTGGTCTTACTGAGGGCCCCTCTCCTGGACTCAGGGGTGCTTCTCTTAGACCTCAGAGCCAATCCTCTGGACCTCTTTCCTCCTCTTTCTTCTGTTCTAACTGAGTCGAGATTCGTTTCGTTTTCCGTCCTCTTACAGGGGCGACTGACACCAATTGTGGTGCCTCCTGTGGTTGATCAGGTTGGTCAGTTCTGATGCTCTCACCCTCTAGCTCTGCTTGGAGTCTGTCATGTTCGACTATGAGATTAGTTAGTTCAGATTGGAGGGTGTCTCGCTCAGTTTGGAGGATGTTGAGTTTGGATTGGAGGGAGTCTCGCTCGGATTCGAAGGCATCTCGTTGAGATTGGAGATTCCTTCTCTCAGCTCGGAGATTCTCCCCTTCGGCTTGGAGACTTTCTCTTTGCATTTGGAGACTCTGTTTCTCAAGTAGGAGACTCTCTCTCTGGACCTGGAGATTCTCCCTCTCGGCTCGGAGTCTCTCCTGGAAACTCTCCTTCTCAGCCTGGAGATTCTCCCTCTCAGGTCTCAGACACTCTCTCTCAATTTCACAAACTCTCTCCCTTTTTGGGATACTATTGAATAAGGCCCGATAAGCATTAGCCAGGCCCAAAATCATTTGTGCCTCCTCAGATCTGCCTGAGCCGCAACATTCCTGTCTCAAATAAATGCTTAAGCTTTCAGGGTCTTTCAGGTGTTCAGGAGTAAAGTTCCATGACACCGAAGATGTCCATCTCTCTAAAATCTCTCCCAAGCCTCTCCACACTCCCTGCCATTCAGTATTCTCTGGTTTTGGGGAAGGCTTCCTCAAAATACAAGAAATACAAAAACTGACTGAAATAATGAACAGTAAGTTCAGGGAGATTAACAAAGCCATCAGGTGAGCATTCAAAAACTGCATAAAGGATTCAAAGGAGAGACTGGGAACCTGTTTAAAAATCCCAAGTTCTGTGAAATTAGCAGCTCCCTCTGCAAACAGGTTTAAAAGAGAAAGCAGAATCATTTTCTTTTCTCTCTTTACGGGAGCAAGATAGCAGTGCTCAAAGTTTACAAATATCCCAGAACTCTGGCAGTCCGCCTAGACTTTCAAGGTCAAGTTTTCAGTGAGCACCTGTGAAAAAGATAAACTTTCCCAACGAAGCTCTCCGAGAGCAGAGAGAGATTCGTTCTAAAAAGCTAAAAAAGCAGCCTTTGCCCGCATTCTCCACCAAGAATGTCAACGGTTTACGGGCTGGTTTGGCCCGGTTCTGTGACGAGTGGG
>NW_024965327.1:0-3869 GCF_019238085.1 Lagopus leucura
CTCATCCTGGCCCCACAGAGCCGCCTCCCCTCTGCAGGAGCAGCCCGGCCTGCAGTGGGTTGTGCAGCCCAGGCGGTGCCGGCACCACTCACCTCCCAATGATGTGGGCATCCCCCGTCTCCACCGTCAGTTGGGAGTTTATTGCTTCGAAACTTGAGTTTTCCAACAGCTTCATTGTCTCCGTGCTGGGCTCAAAGCGATTCCCTGTGCGGCGGCGGCGGCGGCGGCGGTGAGGCGATGTGTCCTGCGGGGAAGGGAACGACTCAGCCGGGGATTGGGGACCCCAAAAGCTTTGGCACGAGTGCAGGCAGCAGGCTGTGAGAATCCTTGTCTGTTTTTTTGGCTCAAAGCCTCCTGAGGTATTTCTTGTGATAAGACTCTGAGTGATTTGTTGAGGAGGCAACTGATGGGTGCTAACCGTGTGACCATGGGTATCGCTTTGGGAACATTTGAAAGCCCCTTCCCCCAGAGCTGCTTGCTCTGTAGAAGAGCGGATGAGAGTTGCTCAGCAGTGTTTACTGGCGGAAGATCTGGCCTGTGACAAAACAGCTTCAGCAAGGTGTGGGAAAATTGGGGAACGATACCATCGTGTTCTGTGAGAAACAGGATGCAGACGGGCAGCCCTGCTCCCTCTTATGGCAAGGCCTGGAAGATGGGAGCAAAGGAGTTTCTGCTGAGATCCCAGAGCCAGAAGCTGCCGCTCAAAGGAGAGCTGACTCGACCACTTTGGATTTGAGCTGTCACTCCAAAGACAGCTGACTTCACCACTTTGAAAGCATTGAAAAGGGGCCGTCATCACCATGGTCGTCAGGACAACTCTGCCTGACAACCCACCGCTACTGAAGATCAAAGACTGAACTACGGACCACGCTGGATCCATGGTGGTGACTACCTTCCTCTTGCTGCCTATCAAGACCCCTTGCTTCTTCTTTTCTATCTTTCCTATCGCCCTCCTTCCTTTCCCCCATTACCCTCATTCATAATAGTGTCCGTCCTCCCCTTCCCCATTTCCCTGATTAAGATCTGTAATAAACTGGTCGGACCAACATTTGAACCGTTGCTTCTTAATCTCACGCCGGGTATAGAGATAACAAAAGAACCTCCTCTCCCTCCTATAAATTGGAGCGAGACACAGGCAGGAAAGAAGTGAGGCAGGAAAAATGGGAGCCGGGGAGGAGACGGGCGCCTGCTTTTGCTCTTTGTGCTGCGATCACTGCTCCACGACTGCAGCACCGACCTCCACTGTGCCAGGGTCGAGCAGCCCCAGAAATGGAATCCCCAGATCTGTAGGGTTGAAGGGGATCTCTGGAGCTCCCCCAGCCTCACCTGACCCCCTCTTCCCACCTCCACCCCCCAGATACCCATCAGCACAGGGGCACTGGGGAACTGCAGGCATCAGTGATGGGCATTGAGGGCTGGAGGCATTGGGGATGGGGGCACTGGGGACAGGGGCACTGGGGACTGGTGGCATTTGGAGACAAGGCATTGATGACCGGGGGCTGAGGGCTGTGTGGCTGACAGTCCCTTCTCCCTGCAGCTCCATGGCACATCATGCTGGCCCCCGCCTGCCCCTCATTGTCAAGAGCCTCGTCCCCACGCTGAGCAGCGCCTTCGACAGCCAACGCGTCACTGCCACCGCCTTCCTGGCTGAGGTGAGCGGGGCAGAACCGTGCAGAATCCCCAAATTCCAGATCCATAGGGGCTGGAAGGGACCTCTGGAGCTCCTCCAACCCAACCTGGCTCCCTTCTTCCATCCCCACCCCCCAGACACCCATCAGTGCTGCTCCGACCCCTCTCAGCCTTCTCTCCCCCAGCTGCACAGCCCCGGGGCTCTCAGCCCGTCCCCACCAGGAGGGGCTCCAGGCCCCCCCATCCCCACACCCTCCGCTGGGCTCTCCCAGCACTTCCCAGTCTGCCCTGAACTGGGAGCCCAGCGCCGGGCGCAGCGCTGCAGCAGTGCCTGCAGGGCAGAGCAGAGGGGAGCAGCACCTCCCTGCCCTGCTGGCTGCACTCTGGCAACGCAGCACAGGGTCCTGTTGGCCCTCTTGGCCTTCAGGGCTCACTGCTGGCTCCTGGTCAACCGTTGGCCAACTGTTGGCCAACCACTGATGAACCACGGTCAACTGTTGATGAACCCGTGGCCAATCACTGGGCAACTGCTGGCCAACCAGGCCCCTCTGTCGCCCTGCTGGCTGAGCTCTGGGCGAGGAACCCCAGGGTCCTGTGGGCCTTCTTGGCCACCAGGGCTCATCGCTGCCTTGTGCTCAAACGTTGGCCAACTGTTGGCCAATGTTGGCCAACGGTCAACTGTGAACCACGGTCAACTGTTGGTCAACCTGTCGGTCAATTGCTGATCAACCTTTAGCAAGCTGCTGGTCAACTGTTGATGAACTGCTGGTCAACCACTGGGCGACTGCTAACCAACCAGGCCCCTCTCCTGCCCGCTGGCTGTGCTCTGAGCAATGCACCCCAGAGTCCCGTCGGCCAACTTGGCCACCCTGGTCAACCATTGGCCAACCGCTGGTTAACAAGGATCCTTCCCCCACCCTGCTGGCCAATCTGTTTGCAGCACAGCTCAGGGCACCATTGGCCTTCTTGGCTCTGAGGGCGCACTGCTGGTTCACTGTCAACCATCGGCCAAACGTTGGTCAACCGTTGGCCAACCGGGACCCGCAGGTCCTTCTCCACAGAGCTCAGCCCCAGCCTCTACTGCTGAGTGCAGTTATTCCTCCCTGGAGGAACAACCAGCAGCGAGCTGCCCCGTTCCCCTCCCCACACCTGTAGGTCACTGGCCAAAAGCACGAGCCAGCAGGGTGTTCTTGCTCGGTGGACATTTTGAACGGCTCCCCGGTCCTCAAAGCTCATTCAAATCCCAATGTTTGGCTGCCGACCCCAAGACTCGGTCAGTTTTCTCCCACAGGTCTGTGCCCGATGCCTCAAAATTCTGTGTGGGCAAGGATTGGGTAAGGCCTTGCAGGGAGCCCAGGGGAAGGGGAGGAGAGACCCTGTGGAGGTGGGGAGCTGTGTGTCAACCCACAAAATGGGGGGTCAAAGTGGAGCATGGGATGGGTAGGTTGGGAATGTCCTTAAAGGTCATAGAGCCGTGGGATGGTGGGGTTGGAAGGGTCCTCAAAGGTCGTAGAAATATGGAATGGTTGGGGTGGAAGAGTCCTTGAAGTTCAAAGAGCTGTGGAATGGTTGGGTTGGAAGGGTCCTTAAAGATCACAGAGCCGTGGGATGGTTGGGTTGGAAGGGTCCTGAAAGATCATAGAGCCATGGAATGGTTGGGTTGGAACCCAACAGCCCTATGGGGTGCCGTGGATCTCTATGGGCCTTTATGGATCTCTGTGGGGCCATGTGGGCCTCTACAGGGCTGTGTGGGTCTCTATGAGGCCCTATGGGGCCATGTGGGTCTCTATAGGGCCATGTGGGTCTTTATGGGTCTTCGTGGGTCTCTATAGGGCCATGTGGGTCTTTATGGGTCTTCATGGATCTCTGTGGGGCCACGTGGGCATCTACAGGGCTGTGCGGGTGTCTATGAGGCCCTACGGGGCCATGTGGGTCTCTATAGGGCCATCTGGGTCCCTATGGGTCTTTATGGATCTCTGTGGGGCCATGTGGGCATCTACAGGGCTGTGCGGGTCTCTATGAAGCAGTGTGGGTCTCTGTGGGGCCACGTGGGTCTCTCCAGGGCTGTGTGGGTCTCTATGAGGCCCTATGGGGCCGTGTGTATAGGGCCGTGTGGGTCTCTATGGAGCCCTATGGGGCACCGTGGGCCTCTATGGGCCTTTATGGATCTCTGTGGGGCCATATGGGCCTCTCCAGGGCTGTGTGGGTCTCTATGAGGCCCTATGGGTCTCTATGGGGCA
>NW_024965328.1:0-2045 GCF_019238085.1 Lagopus leucura
CCCCAAAGAAGACATGTCCTTCTTCACCACCATGGGATGTCCCCAGGGAAGACATGTCCCCAAAGAAGACATGTCCCCACTTCACCACCATGGGATGTCCCCAAAGAAGACATGTCCTTCTTCACCACCATGGGATGTCCCCAAGGAAGACATGTCCCCAAAGAAGACATGTCCTTCTTCACCACCATGGGATGTCCCCAAGGAAGACATGTCCCCAAAGAAGACATGTCCTTCTTCACCACCATGGGATGTCCCCAGGAAAGACATGTCCCATCTTCACCCCCCATGGGATGTCCCCAGGGAAGATGTGTGCCCTCTTCACCACCATGGGATGTCCCCAAAGAAGGCATGTCCCCAAAGAAGACATGTCCCTCTTTACCACCATGGGATGTCCCCAGGGAAGACATGTCCCTCTTCACCACCATGGGATGTCCCCAAAGAAGACATGTCCCCTCTTCACCACCATGGGATGTCTCCAAAGAAGACATGTCCCTCTTCACCCCCCATGGGATGTCCCCAAAGAAGACATGTCCCTCTTCAGCCCCCATGGGATGTCCCCAAAGAAGACATGTCCCCTCTTCACCCCCCATGGGATGTCCCCAAAGAAGACATGTCCTTCTTCACCCCCCATGGGATGTCCCCAAAGAAGACATGTCCCCATCTTCACCACCATGGGATGTCCCCAAAGAAGACATGTCCCCTCTTCACCCCCCATGGGATGTCCCCAAAGAAGACATGTCCCTCTTCAGCCCCCATGGGATGTCCCCAAAGAAGACATGTCCCCTCTTCCCCACTCATGGGATGTCCCCAAAGAAGACATGTCCCTCTTCACCCCCCATGGGATGTCCCCAAAGAAGACATGTCCCCACTTCACCACCATGGGATGTCCCCAAAGAAGACATGTCCCTCTTCACCCCCCATGGGATGTCCCCAAAGAAGACATGTCCCCATCTTCACCCCCCATGCGATGTCCCCAAAGAAGACATGTCCCTCTTCACGCCCCATTGGATGTCCCCAGGGAAGACGTGTCCCTTCTTCACCACCATGGGATGTCCCCAAAGAAGACATGTCCCTCTTCAGCCCCCATGGGATGTCCCCAAAGAAGGCATGTCCCCACTTCACCACCCATGGGATGTCCCCAAAGAAGACATGTCCCTCTTCACCCCCCATGGGATGTCCCCAGGGAAGACACATCCCCACTTCTTTCGTCCCCAGCTTACGGCAGAAGGATGGTTTCCTCCAAGCCTCGACGTTGACACCGGCAGCTTGGCAAGATGACACGTAGCTCTGGATGCTCCGACACAGGACGTCGGTTTTCCCCTTGGTGAGGCAGAGATCTCGGGTGCAGGCATCCAAATACAAGGCTGGGCTGAGGGTGTCGAAACAGGGCGAGAAAGGGCCGTGGGGATCCGCGAGGATGCCGCAGTAGTTGGGTTTTTGGAAGATCTTCTTCTTCTCTTCCGTGCAAACAGGGCAGTCGTCTTCGGAACATTTCTCCTCGCATTTCTCCACGGTGGGTATTTTCCAAGCAGAACCGAAAGAGGTGGCGTTGGGAGCCGGGTGGCCGTCGGGGAAGAGGAAATCGTCCTCTTTTTTGCCGTTGTTGTTGCCGCAGAGCCCACAGAGGCGACCCTGGTAACCCTGAGGGGCCGTGACCGCGATGTAGTGGTGGAAGTCGTAGCGTACGACGAGGCCGAAGTCGGTCTGAAGATGAATGCCCACCCCGTGTTGGTGCACCCGGACCTTCCCCTGGTTCAGGATGGCTGGGAGGCGGTGGGAGATGGAATCCACCTGAGATAGAGGGAGAAAAATCCACGGTGAGCCTCAGGGAATGGAGGTGGGAGCGGAAAATGTCGGAGGAGACGCCTTCCAGCCGAGGTTTTGATGGGCAGCTTGCAAGTGGGAGGGGAAATTTGGGTTAAAGTGGTGCTTTTCTTGGAGTTATGGTGCAAAAGATGATTCCCAACCAAGATTTTGATGGGTCAGTGGCTCCCAGTTTGCAACTGGAGGAGGAAATGGGGGAGGAGGTGCCTCTCTTGGAGATA
>NW_024965329.1:0-2357 GCF_019238085.1 Lagopus leucura
CCGTATCCTGGGCTGCATCAAAACAAGCATGGCCAGCATTATTAACAAGGAATGATACTGACTCTTAGGTTATGAAAAGAAATGGTGATGCGGAGGTTTTTTTACTTACAGATGGTCAAGGGTTAGATCTGTGCAGAATTTCAGAATATGTACAGAATTTCCCTGCATACACAGGACTTGCCAGGCTATTGGAAGGATGCTGTGGGACTGGATTTGTCTCCAGAAATGCACTAGGAGAAGTAAATAAACCCCCAAATTCCACTGTCCTTGCCTGCTCAGCCCTGCTGGTTCCTTCCAGTAAGTCTCTGGCTTCTGCAGTGCCAGCAGGTGGTGAGTGAGCTGAATAGCATGTGTTCATTACAGATAAGGGTGATGGGCTATGAATAGCTTTTCCCTGCAGGATACATCCCCCCACTCATAACTGTGACATGAAGTTCAACACAGGTGACCTTTATCAATATTGTTGATGTTATGCTTTGCTTCCTCCATGCTAATGAAAGTTCGTTGGTTCTTCTTCCATCATCTTGATGTTTTCAGGGTGTAGGGGAACACTCATCCTAGTTATCACCTCACTGCATCAAAATATATATTTAATAACATTATAAACCATCTTACACAGTTTCCTAGGCTGACCTAGGCTCCTAGGGCTCTTCTTTGTCAAAAAGAAACAAGGACTTTCCAGAAAACAAGAGCTGGGTTACGTGGCATAAATTTCCATGTAGAATGGCCCATCTCTCTGCTGTAGTTTTTGAGGGAGCCTGAAGAGGTAACCCCCCACCTGGCAACAGAGGTCAGGAAACAGCAGGTGAGTGCACAGTTTGCTATAGTAAGATTGAGAGAACTGGACAACAGAAGCACAAAGTTTATTTTTTTTTCCATTTGTTTCAATGAGCAAAACGTAACTCCTGAGGGGACCATTCTGGGGGATTTCGTCATAGTAAATAATTATTCCTCATGGAGGCATTTCTTTGCAGTCAGCTCTCAGTACAATTAACTCATGGTTTCATGTGAATAAATGAGCTCCTGAATCCTTGGATAGGAATTTAGCTGTACCTAGTATCTTTATAGTTTTCTGAGGAAAAAATACGCAAGCAGAATAGGAATAATATCTGTGCTATTTTGTATTACAGTCTCCCCCTGCAATCTGATAACTAAGCCCTTGTCAGCATGGGTTCATCAGGGGAAAGTCCTGACTTGGAAATTTCCTTCTACGATAAGTTCACCTGCTTGGTTGATGGAGGGAAAGTTGGAGACAGAATCTTTATAGATTTTAGCAATCCTCATTCCAAAAGAACAAACATTGGGAAAATCAAATTGGTTCTCCTGAGCTTGACATAATGACAATTTATGCTAAAATCAAACTTTAAAAAAAATATTACAGAATTACAGCTACCTACAGCTGCTTCTGGAAGATATTTGTGGTTAGAAAAATTCTGGGGAGTTGGTTTTTAGCACTAGAAACAGAAAAGAGCATCATAAGGACTTATATATGTTTTCCTACATGATAGCTTCAAATCTGCTGTGCTCATCATAGTTGTTGGAATTAATTTCATGCAGCTTCTCCTCTTCTGGAACCTGTCATGGAAATCAAAGAACAGTTCATTTGATGAGATAAAGATATCAGGAGACTGAAGCATACTGAGAAGGTAATTCTGTTTGTACATATTATGTGTCTATTTATTAATTGTGAGGAATTTACTGACGCTAAAGGACCTTCAAGTGAGTAGACTAATTACTACTGCCGGTCAACACAGGCTGTGATTTAGTTCTTCATCCTTGATTTAAAACTTTCATTCTCCTGTCTGTTTGTATCACTTTTATATGACAGGGCTATTCAGATTATTCAGACCTTGCTGAAAACCAGCGCTTATTGCTTTTCCAATGTCAAATAGCTTGCAGAACTGCCATTAACAATTTTTTCTTTTTTCTTTTTTTTTCCTCTTTCCTGAGTGTCACAACCGATCGCAGAATCACAGTCACAGGATAAAGAATCATGGAATGGCTTGGGTTGGAACAGACCTCAAAAATCATCCAGTTTCAGCTCTCTGCTGTGGGCAGGGTTGTCATCACTAAATCAGGCACTGTCTCAGACTGCCCAGGGCCCCATCCAGCTGGCCCTGAGCACCTCCAGGGATGGGGCATCCACTGATGTTTTGTTTCACAACTTCCCATTGAACTGCAAGCATTCTATGACTAAAAGACAAATCGTTTGGTTTGTACTGGAGTTTAATTCATTCAAAAATTAGTAACAACTCCTTGTAAGTTAACAACATTTTATTTACGTGTACTGTATATAAGATATAGATGTATCTTTATCTTTGAGGTAGGCAATTAAACATCCATGGTTACCAGTGTGG
>NW_024965330.1:0-1578 GCF_019238085.1 Lagopus leucura
AAGTATCACGTGCTAAAGAAGCCCCACCATACAATGAACTACCAGAGAATGAAAAGAAATATGCCCTGTTCACAGATGGATCGTGTCGTATTGTGGGAAAGCATCGCAGATGGAAATCTGCTGTGTGGAGCCCCACACGACAAGTTGCAGAGGCCACTGAAGGGAAAGGAGAATCAAGTCAATTTGCAGAGGTAAAGGCTGTCCAACTGGCCTTAGATGTCGCTGAACGGGAGAGGTGGCCAGTGCTCTATCTTTACACTGACTCGTGGATGGTAGCGAATGCCTTATGGGGGTGGTTACAGCAGTGGGAGCAAAATAACTGGCAAAGAAGGGGTAAACCTATTTGGGCTGCTGAACTGTGGAAAGACATTGCTGCCCGAACAAAGACTATAGTTGTAAAGGTGCGCCATGTAGATGCTCATGTGCCCAAGAGTCAGGCTACTGAAGAACAGCAAAATAACCATCAGGTAGACCGAGCTGCCAGAATTGAGGTGGCTCAAATAGACCTGGACTGGCAGAACAAGGGTGAATTATTTCTGGCTCGGTGGGCCCATGAGACCTCAGGTCATCAAGGGAGAGATGCAACATACAAATGGGCTAGAGACCGAAGGGTGGACATAACTATGGATGCCATTGCACAGTTTATTCATAACTGTGAAACATGTGCCATCATCAAACAAGCCAAGAGGATGAAACCTCTGTGGGAGGAAGGGCGATGGCAAAAGTACAAATATGGGGAGGCATGGCAGGTTGATTATATCACCTTGCCATGATCTCGCAATGGTAAGCATTATGTGCTTACTATGGTGGAGGCAACCACTGGGTGGCTTGAAACATATGCAGTACCCCATGCTACTGCCCGAAACACCATACTGGGTCTCGAGAAACAAGTCCTGTGGCGACACGGCACCCCAGAAAGGATTGAGTCAGATAATGGGACTCATTTCAAAAATTCTGTTGTAAACACTTGGGCCAAAGATCATGGCACTGAGTGGATTTACCATATTCCCTATCATGCACCAGCCTCTGGTAAAATTGAACGATACAATGGATTGTTAAAAACGATGCTAAAAGCACTGGGTGGTGGAACATTTAAGCACTGGGAGAAGCATTTGGCAGAAGCCACCTGGTTAGTCAATACTAGAGGATCTATCAATCGTGATGGTCCTAACCATTCCAGTTCCCTACATACCGTAGAGGGAGATAAAGTCCCTGTTGTACATGTAAAGAACATGTTAGGAAAGGCAGTTTGGGTTCTTCCAGCTTCTGGAAAGGGCAAACCTCTCCGTGGTACAGTTTTTGCCCAGGGACCAGGATCCACTTGGTGGGTAATGCAGAAGAATGGGGATGTCCAGTGTGTACCACAGGGAAACTTGATGCCAGGGGAGTGTAGTTACTAATTCTATGTATATATATATATATATATATATATATATAGCCATGTGTGTGTAATGCATTGTAATCATTTTTTGTTTGTATATATGTATATATATTTTAAGCATGATGTAACGATGTAGAATAAGGGGTGGAATGTCATGGTTCTATGTTTTTTGTTTGTTTGTTTGTTTGTTTTTATTT
>NW_024965331.1:0-3560 GCF_019238085.1 Lagopus leucura
CCCCAATGAGGGGTCCCCGTTCCCCATGGGAGGATAGTTCTGCAGCACCTGCCCTAATGGAGGATCCCCATTCTTCTGGCTGGGGGTTCAGCAGCACCTGTCCCAGTGTGGGATCCCCATTCCCCATGGGAGCTTAGTTCTGCAGCACCCGCCCCAATAGAGGATTCCCGTTCTTCTGGGGGGAAGAGTTCAGCAGTGCCCGCCCCAGTGGGGTTCCCCATTCCCCCTAGGAGGGTTCAGCAGCACCTGCCCCGCTGGGATCCCAGCTGGCACGCACTGGGGTCGGGGGAGGAGGAGGGAGGTGGCTCGCAGACCCTAAATCAGAGGAAGCAAGGGGCAGCAGAGCAGCGGGGTCACACGTGTTTCCTGGCGGCTGCGCAGGTGCAGGCGGAGCGGTGTGAGCACCTCCGGGACCCGTGGGGTGGAGTGCGGCTCTGCCCCGGCGCCGTGACCCGGATGGGGGTCTGTGTGGCCGTGGGACCCTCGGGGCTTCTGAGAACAGCACAGCATGGTGTGACCGGCAGTGTCTGAGCACAGGGCTGTGTGCCCGTCCCCAAATTCCAGGGCGGTGATGTGATGCTGAGCGCCTCCCGCAGCCAAGTGCGTGCGCTGAGTGCTTCTGGGCATCGGGGTGGCTCGGCGCTGGCTTCGCTCCTCTCCCTGCTACGTGCCCTGAGAGCTTCGTGCAGGTCCTGGGTACCCGTGGTGGGGGCGGTGGGGAAGCCCCAAAGAAGTGTAGGGATGTGGGGGATGTTGGCATCGTGGGGACATCGGCATCACAGGGGCACCGGTGCTGTGTGGGGGGTTGATTTTGTGGGGTGTGGGTGTTGTAGGGATGTGAGCGTCACGGGGGCAGGAGTGTTACAGAGGTATGCGTTGTGGGGGACGTGAGTGTGGGATACCTGTCATGGGGACGTGGGCACTGCAGGACCACACGTGTCGTAGGGACACGTGTGTCATGGAGACTTGAGCTTGTGGGGACAGGAGCATCACAGGGACACGAGCATTGTGGGGATGTGAATGTTGTAGGGACACAAGCATTGTGGGGACAGGAGCATCACAGGGACACGAGCATCACGGGGACATGAACATTGCAGGGGCAGGAGCATCGTGGGGACACAAACTTGGGAGGGACACAGGCACTGTGGGGACAGGAGCATCGCAGGGACACGAATGTCATGGGGACACAAGCATCACGGGGACAGGAATGTTGCAGGGACACAAGCGTTGTGGGGACACAGGTGGTGTGGGGGCATGAGCATTGCAGGGATATGAAGGTCATAGGGACACAGCACTGTGGGGACACAGCCCTGTGCCCCCCTCCCCCCATCCCTCTGCGGTTCCTGCGGATTAGGAGGAGGAAACGCGGCGTTGGGTTACTGCGATGCTGAACCTGCCATTATGGGGTTTGTTCTGCTCAGCTCCGCCGTTGGATGCGGCCCCATTTGCAGCCACGTCCCGCTCCGAGGGCTCCTGGAGCCCCATAGCTGTGTGGGGTGGGTGCACAACAATCCGGGGTGGCTGCTGAGCCCTGAGCACCCGTGGGTGCACGGAGGTGTGCAAAGGCTCCGCTCCCTTCCAGAGACGTGAAGGATTTGGGGGGACCGAGGGCTCCTCCGGGCTGGTTGTGCTCCCTACATCCCTGCCAGCTCCCCAGAATCTTCCCAGTGCCCAACGTCCCCCAGCACCCCCCTCAGCTCCCAAAATCTCCCCCAGACCTCCCCCAGCCTGCCAGCATCCCCCCAGCTCCCAACATCTCCCCCAGACTTCCCTCAGTTCCCCAGCACCCCCCCAGTTCTCATCACCCCCAGTTCCCCAGCGTCTCTCCAATGCCCAGCATCCTTCAGCCCCCCCAGCATCCCCCCATTGCTTAGCATTCTTCCCAGCTCCCAAAATCTCCCACAGACCCTCCTGGCATCTCCCCCAGTGCCCAGCATCTCCCCAGTGCCCAGCAATCCTTCCCAGCTCCCAAAATCTCCCACAGACACTCCTGGCATCTCCCCCAGTGCCCAGCATCCCCCCAGTGCCCAGCATCCTCCCCAGCTCCCAAAATCTCCCGCAGACCTTCCCAGTGCCCAACATCTCCACCAGCTCCCAAAGTCTCCTCCAGCATCCCCCCCAATGCCCCAAACTCCCCATTTCCCATCATCTTCCCACCTCCCATTGTCCCCCCCCCCCCAGCACCCCAGGTTTCCCCACCTAGTCCCCCAATATCTCCCCCCCCAGCACTATAGGGGGGGGAGCAAAAGGGGTTATGTCCCCAGAGGGGTCACCTACCACCTCCATGCCCCGATTCATGATTCCCCATGGCTTGGGTGTGAGGGGCACCCGGTGATGTGCTTCCCCCGCAGCAGTTTAGGGGGGGGTTGAGGGCTGCTGGCTGAACCCCTTCCTTTCTTCCAAGAGACCCCGCACAGCTTTCTCTCCCAGCTGCCCCATAATTGCCACCTGCATGGCTTTAACGGCTGCCAGCTGCACGCCGTGGGGCAGAGGCCTGGGGGATGCATGGAAGCGATCATCGGGAGCTGCAGCCACGTGTGGGGGGGACTTGGGGGGAGGCTGCGTGCCCCATTCTGGG
This sequence comes from Lagopus leucura, assembly GCF_019238085.1. Classification (NCBI taxonomy): domain Eukaryota; kingdom Metazoa; phylum Chordata; class Aves; order Galliformes; family Phasianidae; genus Lagopus; species Lagopus leucura. Next base: position 2,579 of record NW_024965331.1, read on the forward strand.
GTCCCGAGCTCCTGCTGCAGGATGTGAGGTGCAGGCAATGAGCAGCAGAGCAGCAATGAGCAGAGCCCTGCTATGGGGGGGCTCTGTGCTACTGGGGGTCCGGTGCTGAGCTCCTGCCCTGGAGCTGCACTGCCATCCCAGCTTGAGTGCTTTGGTTTGGGGGTCTGGGGGTCGCTGCCCTCTGTGATGGGGGGCAAATGAAGAAGCTCAGCGTGCAGATAGGGAAGCAAGGTGTGCAAATGCAGGGGCAAGCCGTGCAAAGGTGGAAGCAAACCATGCAAAGGTGGAATCAAGCCGTGCAGATGCAGAAGCAATCCATGCAAGTATGGAAATAAGCCGTGGAAATAAGGGAAGAAGTTGTGCAAAGTCAGGGAGAGGCCGTGCGAATGCAGAAACAAAGTGTGCAAGGGTAGAAACTGTGCAAAGGCAGGCAAGAGTCTTGCAGGGGTGGAAACAAGCCGTGCAAGTGTGGAAACAAGCTGTGCAAAGGTGGAAACAAGTTGCAGAAACAAATGCAGAAGCAAACTGCAAAGGCAGAAACAAGCCATGCAAAGGTGGAAACAAGCCATACAAAGGTGGAAACAAGCCATGCAAAGGTGGGAACAAACTGTGCAAAGGTGGAAACAATCCATGCAAGTATGGAAGCAAGCCGTGCAAAGGCAGAGACGGGCCGTGCAAATGCAAAAATGAAGTGTGCAAAGGCAGAAGAACGCCATGCAAAGGTGGAAGCAGCCGAGCAGGTGCAAAGGAGCAATGCCAGGAGCTGAACGTGGGCTGCAGTGACCATGCAGGGAAGGGGGCTTGCTGCGTGCTGCCCATCCCACAGCCAGCAGATGCTCATGCTGCCACTTATGACTTCACAGAGCAGAGCTGTGCTGGGTGGAGAAGAGGACCCATGGCAGTGCCAGCACTGCGGCCTCATGTGTGGGTCCTGTCCCTTTGTGGTTCCTGTCCTGTCCCTGCATGGATCCTGTCTCTGTGT
>NW_024965331.1:3660-4243 GCF_019238085.1 Lagopus leucura
TCCTGTCCCTGCATGGATCCTGTCCCTGCCTAGGTCCTGCCCCCGCGTGGGTCCTGTCCTGTCCCTGCATGGATCCTGTCTCTGTGTGGGTCCTGTCCTGTTCCTTTGTGGTTCTTGTCCCTGTGTGGGTCCTGTCCTGTCCCTGCATGGTTCCTGTCCCTGTGTGGGTCTTGTCCTGTCCCTTTGTGGTTCCTGTCCCTGCATGGATCCTGTCTCTGTGTGGGTCCTGTCCTGTCCCTTTGTGGTTCCTGTCCCTGTGTGGGTCCTGTCCTGTCCCTTCATGGTTCCTGTCCCTGCGTGGGTCCTGTCCTGTCACTGCATGGTTCCTGTCCCTTTATGGATCCTGTCCCTGCATGGATCCTGTCCCTGCCTAGGTCCTGTCCCTGTGTGGGTCCTGTCCTGCCCCTGCATGGATCCTGTCTCTGTGTAGGTCCTGTCCTGTTCCTTTGTGGTTCTTGTCCCTATGTGGGTCCTGTCCTGTCCCTGCGTGGGTCCTGTCCTGTCCCTGCATGGATCCTGTCCCTGCGTGGGTCCTGTCCTGTCCCTGCGTGGGTCCTGTCCTGTCCCTGCATGGTTCCTGTCC
>NW_024965332.1:0-473 GCF_019238085.1 Lagopus leucura
AGGGGAAGGGGCTGAGCGGGGCTGGCTGCATTCCTATGGGAATCCTATTGCCTCGGGGCTGGGCTGGGCATCCAGGCAGCTGGGGACACCCTGGGGACATGGAAGGGGACACGTAGGATAGGGGGACGTTGGGGTGGGGGTCAACAGGGTGGGGATGTGGCTGAGCCGGTCTGTAGGCATTGCTATGGGAATGTTGGGGCTGGGCTGGGGACGTCATTGGGGACACGTGGGATGGGGGGACACCAGGGAAGGGACGATGGAGTGGGGGTCAGCAAGGAAGGAATGCATTCCTATGGGAACCCTGGGGCTGTGGGGCTGGGCAGGGGGTGCCTGGTGTTGATGGCAGCCTGGGGACATGGCAGGGGACACCAGGGAAGGGACATTGGAGTGGGGCTCAACAGGGATGGAATGCATTCCTATGGGAATCCTGGGGCTGTGGGGCTGGGCAGGGGATCCCCAGTGTCAGGGACATC
>NW_024965332.1:573-1388 GCF_019238085.1 Lagopus leucura
GGGGACAGCCTGGGGACATGGCAGGGGACATATGGGATGGGGGACACCAGGGAAGGGACACCGGAGTGGGGGTCAACAGGGATGGAATGCATTCCTATGGGAACCCTGGGCTGTGGGGCTGGGCAGGGGTTGCCTGGTGTTGGGGACATCAGTGGGGACACATGGGATGGGGGGACACCAGGGAAGGGATGCTGGAGTGGAATGCATTCCTATGGGAACCCTGGGGCTGTGGGGCTGGGCAGGGGGTGCCTGGTGTTGATGGCAGCCTGGGGACATGGCAGGGGACACCAGGGAAGGGACATTGGAGTGGGGCTCAACAGGGATGGAATGCATTCCTATGGGAATCCTGGGGCTGGGCAGGGGATCCCTGGTGTTGGGGACAGCCTGGGGACACATGGGATGGGGGGACACCAGGGAAGGGACGATGGAGTGGGGCTGAACGGGGAGGGATTGCATTCCTATGGGAACTGTGGGGTTGTGGGGCTGGGCAGGGGGTGCCTGGTGTTGGTGGCATCCTGGGGACATCACAGGGGACACCAGGGAAGGGATGCTGGAGTGGAATGCATTCCTATGGGAACCCTGGGGCTGTGGGGCTGGGCAGGGGGTGCCTGGTGTTGGGGGCAGCCTGGGGACATGGCAGGGGACGTATGGGATGGGGGACACCAGGGAAGGGACACCGGAGTGGGGGTCAACAGGGATGGAATGCATTCCTATGGGAACCCTGGGCTGTGGGGCTGGGCAGGGGTTGCCTGGTGTTGGGGACATCAGTGGGGACACATGGGATGGGGGGACACCAGGGAAGGGATGCTGGAGTG
>NW_024965333.1:0-1032 GCF_019238085.1 Lagopus leucura
CCGTTGGTTTTGTGACCCCTTCTATGGGCCCACGGTTCCACATTCCCTGGTTCTATGATCCTAAAATCCTGCAGTCCTACGGTTCTACAATCAGATATTTCTATGGCCCCATGGTTCCATGGTCCTATAGTTTTATGGCCCCATGGTTCCGTGTCCCCAGGTTCCGTGTCCCCACAGTTCCGTGTCCCCATGGTTCCGTGTCCCCACAGTTCCGTGTCCCCACGGTTCCGTGTCCCCATGGTTCCGTGTCCCCATGGTTCCGTGTCCCCATGGTTCCGTGGCCCCGTTACTCCCCACCCCAATGGTTCCACATCCCCCTGTTTCTACGATCCTTTCTTCCCCCCCTCGGTTCCCACGCGGCTCCTCTCCCCCCCGCTGCCCACAGAAGGAGGAAAAAGCCCTGCTGGCCAAACTGCAGCGCAGCCACGCGGGCTCTGCAGAGGCCTTGGTTCCACGCTGGGTTCCGGAGCGTTCCTTCAGCCGCACCAAGGACTCCAAAGCGTTCCGTCAGATGGTGAGCGCTGCTGTGGGGGGGAGACCCCCCGCATGGTGCTGCCGGCCCCCCAGCGTTGCCCTCAGCCCCCCAGCGTTGCCCTCAGCCCCACACCGCCTTCCTGTGGGCTCCCATCTCAGCTCCAGGGCTGCATCCTGTGCCCGCAGCCCCACGGGCTCCCCGTCCCCTTTGGGTTTTGTGTCCTTTTTTGGGGTCCTCCTTGGGGCGCCCACCTCTCCATGGGGGTCAGGGGGGCCCCATTCTCTCCTTACGTGGCTGTGAGACCCCCATCAGGGGACCCCGAACCCAAATGCAGGGTGATGCCGTGGAATGCAGGGCAACCCTGACCCCTAAACTCAACCCCTAACCCTTGACCTCTACCCCAACCCCTACCCTTGACCCCTGACCCTAAGCCCCAACCCCTGACCCCCACCCTTGACCCTGACCCCTACCCTGACCTCTAACCTGACCCCTGACCCCAACATCTGACCCCTAGCCTGACCCCTACCCCCTACCCCTACCCCTGGATCCAACCCCTG
>NW_024965334.1:0-261 GCF_019238085.1 Lagopus leucura
TGTGGGGCCGTGGGTGGCTGTGGGGTTGAGGGTGGCTGTGGGGCTGAAGGTCGATGTGGGGCTGAAGGTCGATGTGGGGCTGAGGGTCAACGTAGGGTCGAGGGTTGCTGTGGGGCTGAGGTTGTGGCACTGAAGGCCAATGTGGGGCTGAGGGTGGCTGTGGGGCTGAGGGTTGCTGTGGGACTGAGGTTGTGGCACTGAAGGCCAATGGGGCGCTGTGGGGCTGAGGGTGGCTGTGGGGCCGAGGGTGGCTGTGGGGCT
>NW_024965334.1:361-1201 GCF_019238085.1 Lagopus leucura
TGAGGGTGGCTGTGGGGCTGAAGGTCGATGTGGGGCTGACGATCGTTGTGGAGCTGAGGGTCAATGTAGGGTCGAGGGTCGCCATGGGGCTGAGGTTGTGGCACTGAAGGCCAATGGGGCGCTGTGGGGCTGAGGGTGGCTGTGGGGCCGAGGGTGGCTGTGGGGCTGAAGGTCGATGTGGGGCTGACGATTGTTGTGGAGCTGAGGGTCAACGTAGGGTTGAGGGTTGCTGTGGGGCTGAGGCACTGAAGGCCAATGTGGGGCTGAGGGTGGCTGTGGGGCCGAGGGTGGCTGTGGGGCTGAGGTTGTGGCACTGAAGGCCAATGGGGCGCTGTGGGGCTGAGGGTTGCTGTGGGGCCCAGGGTTGCCGTGGGGCTGAGGGTGGCTGTGGGGCTGATGATTGTTGTGGAGCTGAGGGTCAACGTAGGGTTGAGGGTCGCCGTGGGGCTGAGGTTGTGGCACTGAAGGCCCATGTGGGGCTGAGGGTGGCTGTGGGGCTGAGGGTTGCTGTGGGGCTGAGGTTGTGGCACTGAAGGCCAATGTGGGGCTGAGGGTGGCTGTGGGGCTGAGGGTTGCTGTGGGGCTGAGGTTGTGGCACTGAAGGCCAATGTGGGGCTGAGGGTGGCTGTGGGGCTGAAGGTCGATGTGGGGCTGACGATCGTTGTGGAGCTGAGGGTCAATGTAGGGTCGAGGGTCGCCATGGGGCTGAGGTTGTGGCACTGAAGGCCAATGGGGCGCTGTGGGGCTGAGGGTGGCTGTGGGGCTGATGATTGTTGTGGAGCTGAGGGTCAACGTAGGGTTGAGGGTCGCCGTGGGGCTGAGGTTGTGGCACTGAAGGCC
>NW_024965335.1:0-17937 GCF_019238085.1 Lagopus leucura
GGGGGCGGGAGCGCCAACTGCGTCCTCCTCCCCGGTGGGCGGGGCCTTCGGCTTCTTCGCTCTCTGACACCGCCCCAGGGCCTCAGCCTCGTTCGCCCGCTCCGTCCCACCTCCTCCCTTAACTTCCCTTTCCCAGCATCTTCCGCTTTGAGGGGGATGCGGCGCTCCGCCCTCATTCCTCTCCAGCTCTGTGTCTCGATGAGGGTTTTTCTTGTGCTTTTTTTTTTTTTTTTTTTTTTTTTTTTTTTTTTTACGTTAGTAAATTGATACGTTGAAATACTCTGATTACTTACCTTTCTTTGTTATTTTTCTACTTAATATTTATATTGTATGGCTTTATTACTCTTATCCAGCTTTTTTAATTTCAGAGAGTTTTGTGAATTTTTTTGTATTTTATTTTCAAATTATCACAAATGAAATGACAGAGAGGCCCACCCAATGTACTTTTTAGGCAGTCTAGTCTTGAAAAAATGACGTGTTTGCTTTCTATGGAATTACAGCTACGGTCTGATTTCACATTTCACTGACAAAATCTTCAGGGGGTCTGTTTTCTATGTCATATATTGCCCAAATTATTTAATTTGTAGTAGAATCTGGTGATTAGGCATTTCCTTTAAATGATTTCATAGTAATATGACCCTTTGTTTTAGGAAATAATTCTGCTGCTTCTTGTGGACTGTGGTGTAGGCAATACTTATTCCTCTTTATTACGTGCACTGTTTTTCACCTAGGTACCCATCAAGACAAGGAGTGTGACTGGAGGTGAAAGCAATCTAATTTTGTGCACCTAGAACTAAAGACTTGAAATGTTGTCTACATCAATCTTGCATTTGTTTGTAAAAATAATAATGAACTGCATACAAATAATAACCTGCCCATTAGTTTGGGTACATATTCATCATGAGTGCTATTCACTGGAAACAGTTTTTGTTGTTCATGCATACAGCCTAAATTATTCAGTCCTGAACTTGCTTCACAAATGAAGACAGAAAGTTTAAAAACAAACAAACAAACAAACAAAAAAAAAAAAAAACAAAAAAAAACTTAGTGGCTGTTTTAATGTACACAGTGTGCATCCTTAGAGCAGTCTCTGGAAGGTCACTTCCCAGTGAGCCACTGTGTTTCCAGGTGACAGTTTCTCTGAAATACTGCATTTAAAACATCCTGCATGCTGTACGAGACAAGTGTGGGACAGCCATTTCCCTCCAGTCTGATGCTGTAGCTTTTTGTCATTCGTGCCATGATGAATGGCATCCTCTGCATGGAGGATGGCCCATTTCCCTGCATAAGTGACAATGTTACAATACTTTGACACACACGAGCCTGAGAATATTAACTTGGGGTAACCTCTATAGACTTATGCTCACATATTGCTTGCACTTTGAAGCATCAAACCCAGTTTCATGTTTTTATCTCAGACCAGAGAGAAGTGTGAATCTTCTTCTAGGGCTTGTGTCCAACCGGTTAGTTTTATATTTCTGTTGCCCCTATTTTTTTTATGTTTTAATAACCAGTATATACAAATTAGAAAAGCTTTGTTACATATGTCGAACAACATAAAATATATAATACATTGAATATTTTATATATTTTATATGTTGTTCAAGACAACATTCCTCTTCGCTCAACCAGATTCTCAGACTGTAGCATCGCGATCATGATGAGCATCACCAACATAGAGCTGGAGAAGGCCCTCTGTTTTATTTCCTGTGTCTGAAGTGTTGTTTAAGATTGAGTCACAGGCATTCTGGTCATGTTTGAAAAGATTTTATGTCATTCTAGATCACTGTTACTAATTGGATGAAAGTTAGTCATGCATATCAAATGGGCAGCAAAGGTGGCTACTTCAGCTGTGCACATATGTGAGGTGCCTCCATGGCTACAAAAATCTGACATCATTCTGACTGGATAAGAACTTTTTTTTCCTCCATGATTTCCTTTTGCCAGTGTACAATGCCAGTGACAACATTTCTCTGTTGCTCTGACACAACTTCATGACTCTGAAAATCAACCATCACAACAGGTAAAGCCTACCTCAGTGTCTGCTGATTGCCCTCACCAGGCTCCTTTTTGTAGCTCAAGGCCCCGGTGCAGCTGTGAGATCAGCACTGTTCCAACATCGAGAGTGTGACTGCAACCATGATGCACATATCAGTACCCAGAGACTGAGGAATGCCCACCAAAATGAAAGGCTCAGGAAGGTATTCATGAACCCTAGCAAGCCCTTCTTTCACTCAATGCTGGCATTTAGTTCTTGCTCAGTTGTAGTGACTCCAAGAGGAAAGGTCTGTGCGAGTGATGAGATCTAAAAAATATAATGGTGAAATCATTTTCCCCAGCATCTTGTAGCTTGCATATTTTATGTAAAGAATTTCTCTGTTGGGCCCTGAAGGCTCCTGATTTTTCTCTGTCCTTGTCATTCCCTCCCCTTTCGGCATATTCTCCTCAATTTCTTCAACCATAAGGAAAGCTCACTCACTGTGCTCATTGCTACTTTATCCCACTTTATCTGCATCATAGAAGTAGTGTTTTCCAGGTATTGCAGCACACAGACCGGACACTTAAATACATATAATTGGGACCCTCCTTGATCAAAGGGATATGCTCCATGCAGTATGTATACATACCAGTCTCCCATTTGCCCATCTCCCACCCTCACTCACCATTGCCGTTCTTGAGCCTTTTGTTACTTGTCATGCTAAATCACATCCTGAAGCATGAGAAATGAAAGATGCTAAGACCCAAAGTGGTCAATGAAGGTGGGAGAAAAATCCACTTGAGGGTCTTTGGCTTGGGGAGTACCTATCCAAAAAACCACCAGGAGCTAAGGGATCATTTTGATGTGATATCAATTACTGTACTTTTTTTCATGGCCTCTGTCAACAATGGGATATTGGATCAGAGGAAAATTTAATGTGAATGACTCAGTTGTTACAGTGCTGTGAACATCAGTCTCTATCTAGAATCCATGACAAAGGACAGCAGAATCTCAAGGCTGCTTTCTTCACCTTGCCCATTCATTTCTCCCACTTCAGGCTGAGGCCACCATCTACAGAATCACGTTCTACCTTTAAGCCCTGTGTTCTTCCTCTAATCCTTGCGAGTACACAATACTGAAGTTAAGGAGCATGAGCAAGTGTCTCCCTCAGCATCAGGCAATAATCGTCAGCCCAGAAGGAAGGAAAAGACAAAAGCACAGAGCTAAAATAATTTTCAAGAATCGCCATGTTAAAAGAACAAGCACATCTTGTAAACAAAAAAGATAATAAACTCAAAATTAATTGGTTTTAAGTACAAGAACCCTCTCCTCCTCCATTTTTATTATTATTATTATTATTTTTCTTCCTTACCTTAGTGTCAAATGCAAATAAATGTTTCTGGCCTCATGCAGTGATGCAGCTTACAGCAGGAACCTTTGCAATCCTTTCCGTACACTCAAGGATACCAAAGCCTTTTTCTTCCAAAGAATTAATAGAACAAACAGCAACTAAACATCTACCTTCACTTAGGATTTGGTATCACTATTTTACTTAAATTATTTTTGTCTTTTTTTTTTCTTTCTCTCTCATCCTGCACCCCCCATCCCTACCTCCTCCCACCAGAAGATGCTTATCAAAATGAACATGCATTAAATCTGAACGCTTACCATAGGAATTACTCTGATGATCAGCAGATCCTCTTCTCAACAGCTGTGTGATGTTGTGACCATGCTCCCTTCCTTTCAGGTGCCTCCTATTGTAATTTGGGTAAATCCAAAAACCCAGCTGGCTTTTCTTTGCTTACTGCCTCCATACAGCTGGAGATGGCTGATTCCCACTCCAACCTGCTCAATGCTAGACCTGTTTGCTGCTCTTTAGGCCAAATGTCAAGTGTTACTGACTTCTAAACTCAGTACGCAAATGAGGCTTGTTATTCTGCTCCTCATTTCGTGCATAAATCAGCCACAATTTCATTGCTTTTTCAGTGTTAAAAACAGAAAGAAAAACAAAACATCCCACTAAAAAAGCCCTGTGTCATGAAAGCAAAGATTTAAGCCTAATACATTTGACTTTTTCAGACTAGTGTGCATACACTATGTTGCAGGCAAAATATAGGAAATCACAACATACTGGCCCTCAAACATGCACTGTGCACATATCCCTAACTGCCTATGATGCCCTATTCCTGAGTTCCTAACAGTCTGACAGCAGAAGCACTCAGTGTCTACTCTCATTTGCTAGCTGTGGGAATATAGGAGCTCCAGCCCTTCCTACTGGTGTTCCTATTAGTCTGGGTGATCTCCTAACCAGGGATAATGCCCCTCTGGCAGCAGCACATGGCTTGCACAGCTGGGAAGCACAGGCTGTAAAACATAAGCTACATCATAGCACTGAATACCTCTTCAAAATCATTTAGCTGATTTCTAATGGAAGAAAGCCAGCCTATGTTGCTGGCATCCAGGTGCTACCTGATGATAGTCCTGCTCTTAGAATGGTGACACAAAGCCTTATCTGGAGTCAGGACCTGATTGACCCCCACACTTCTCAGTAAACCACAGCATGTGACAGTGTTTTGGCCCTCAGTGGTGGCAAGTGCCCAGGCTGCATTGTGTTTGGGTGCCACTGTCACTGGCTGCATGACAAAAAAATGACAAAAAAATACACCCCATGTTTTGTTGCGTCAGCCACCTGGGGTGGCTCCAGCCAGAGAGATCTCAAAATCAGAGGATCATTATGATTGGAAAAAGATCATCTAGTCCAACCATCAATCCATCACCACCTTGCCCACTAAGCCATGTCTTATGGACTATGGACCTGCTCTGTATGTGTGTACGGTCTCAAAGTCACCCCTTGACTTGTCAAACACAACTCTGGATGGACATGAGGGAGCATCTAGGTCATGTTGTACCCTACTAGCACCAATGCAGCTCTTACAGCTCTTAACCACAGGGAGCACAGGCACACAGGTAGAAGAGGGTGGAGAGCAGAAAGTGTGCAGAAATGCCAGGGGGTTGTGGGGTGGAAGAGCGGGTTGCTCAGCATTGCTCTGTGTGGGCTGCTTGCTGCTCAGAGCAGTCTGGCTTCAGTGCTGCTGGAGAGACTGCTCTGAAGGGACAGTGGGTGGCACATTTTCTTGGTGGCATTCACTGATATTAAATGTGGGTGGAAGAGAGGCACTGTCAATCCACGTGGGAAGGATTTTTGGGAGAAGCCACAATTGTTCAAGCTTCTGTTAATCTTGTTTACCTGTCACAGACAGCTTGCCTCAAGGCCTGATATTCTCAGTCTCTGGCTGGTGGCTACAATCAAAGCATGCCAGGGTGGTCCAGAAGACATTTTGTCAAATACCTTAGTTTAGTTTTAGAAGACCAAAGTACTTTAAGACAATGATAATTCTGTCCTTTGGTAGCTGGCTGATACGATGTTTCCTTGACTGTCTGTGAAAAAAGTAAAAATATGTCAAATAATCAAAAGTGTGTGGGGGAGTTCTCTACAGTATGGAGCATAGTGCATCTTTTCTCCCCATTGCATCACAGAAAACCTTTGATTCCATATTTTTTGCTGCTTGTTTTCCCTTCCCCATGAAAAGAAACCTCTACTGCCATATCTGTATCAATTTGGATAGATTTGTAAGTTTTCAGTTCCAAAAGGACACGGCATGATGATGATGAAGGGAGGCCTCAATAAGTGCCCCATCCTTAAACCAAAAAGAACAAGGAGGAGTGTGCAACATTCCAGGAAGCTGAATCTGCGGGGACAGTCACCCACTGCCCTACCCTCCTTTCTTGCCCATTGCAGATGCTTAGCTGTACACTGACTTAAAAAGCTCTTGGTGGCCTCATTACATTTAGGAATCTTAACAACATCAGCAGCAACATTGATATTATGTAGGCAAAGAACTTCAACGAGTTTGTAGTTCTGTAGGTACCACTTTAAAATTGCTTAGCTAAGGGTTAAAAGCTGTTAAACTGTGCTGGCTGGTTTGTTCACAAGAGTTATTACATTTGTAACTTGCATAAGGGTGAAGTCACTGAGGGCAAGTTAGACATGGGTGTAACATTGTAATAAGAGTGTAATCATCATTGCAGGAAGTATTTGTACCTCGTACCCGGGGAACATGTACATGGGAAAGCAGCACGTAAGGACCTTTACCTAAATCTCTCTGGAAATTGTTGTTGGAGGAAAGAGAGGGGCCAAACTGCTCAGGCGCACCCACTGCTGTTCCTCCAGCTGCCTGTAAAAAGAGCTGATCAGAGCATTCTACACTGGTGGTAGAGCCATTAGCCGTGTTTGTGTGGTTAGCTATCATGCAAAACGCTTCCTAACAAAACTGCTTGAGAAGAATAACTGCCGTGTTACCTTGCTTTGTTGCACGTATATCTAAATATAACCCAAAGCTCATTTTCTGAGGAGCAAGTGCTGGCAGGTCCTGAGACACAGATGGGAATGTCTGATAGCTCTCAGGTGCTGCACCATCCCGTGGCTCAATTCTCCTTCCTTATGCCAGGAGGCCTGAACACAAAAATGCAAAAGTTGGACAGAGATGGGCACCTGGAGGGAAGAGACTTGTAGTGTTCAGATAGCAATCTTGTGCAGGTTTGTGATGTACTGAGATCTGCTGCACTGCCCAGAAGGTGGGAAAAACTGAAGTCATTCAGATGTAGCAGATATTACTCTCTCCAAGAGTATCTCTGGAGATTCTGATGTCATTCTCCTCCTCTTTTAATGAGTGAGGAAGTCTACCTCCCTCTGGTCTCCTCACTGGGAAAACCAAAATGCACGCCAGAGTCAATAGAGTGCTTTCTTGTTGAAGTCTTTCTGTGATGAATGATGACTGAAACACCTATGATGGCAAAAATAAGATTATTTACCTTTCAGACTTGCTCACCTAGAGCTGAAACTGTCATTCTTGCCTTCTTTATAATCCTTCACCACCTTTCTGCCTTGCCTGACTGCATATTTCTGTTCCTTCTTCCCTACCTGTTCTGACTGTGGACAAAACTCTTTTTCTAACTGTCAAATGCACCTTAGCTTTCCAAAATGTTGGTCCTGCATGTTTTTCTTTCATATGGAGAAGACATGTTCCCAGTATCAATTCTGCACGCTAAAGTTGTTTTCTACCTTCACTGAAGAGCTATTAGAAAAGAAGGGGCAGAGCTTATCCCCGTGTCTTGAAATTTCTGAAGTCACTTCAGTTTCAGAGTGATAAACCACAACTGTTGCAGATCAGACGCTGCTGTATATATTATTGGCTGCTTCTGTTGAGAACATAAGAGGGTAACAAATGCCGGGAGAAAAGCGGAGGGATCCCCCAACTGGGATGGTGACCATTGTAAACACTTCCATTTCAGCTACCAGTAAACATGAATCAGGCCTCTGTGGAGCCACAACTGAAGGATGGAGTATCTAAATCTTCTCAAATAAAGGTGGCTGAAGTGAACGTGTATGAATTCAAAATAAGAGTGAGCAGGAACAATTTTCCTGTCACGGGCGTGTCACTTGTGATCTACACTTCTCCTCTGCCTGGATATGTAGTGAATTGTCCCAGTAGGTGCTAAGCGTTATCTTCTCAAAGTCCTGCTCTGCACTGCTCATGCAATCAAGTCACTACAACATCTTATTCACTGATTTATGGGCACAAGTTAAGAAAAACATTTATTTTTTTACTTCACTTTCGACAGCTCATAAAGATATATCTTCAGTATCCACATTTGCTCTGATATATTTCAATCTTGTGTCCATATCTAATGTTGCATAATTTTTACAAACAAGATTCTGAAAGCTCCAGTTGGATTTACCCTTCTATCCATCATCTTCCTGCTGTAGCACCACAGAGCTCAGATGCACTTTTCCTGCAACCTTAGATTAGCTTTGTATTTGCCTCTTCTAGGATGCAAATTGTTGATTATTTTTTCCTAATTTAATCTTCACATCATTTAGTTGTGACTTTTGTACTCAATGAAGCCTGATTTTGAGGAAAACAAACGTATTCACATTATATACATGTTTAGTGTTGATATCATAGAGGCTGTAAATAAAAATTAAAAAAAAAAATGAGGAGAAAAGAGGATTGCATTAACTTAAAACGTTCATAAAATCTGAAATCATGGTTGTTAGTATCTGCATGAATTCAGTGTTTAAATTCCATGTTGGATCTGGTTATGTCGAAGAAAATGGGAGGGCAAGGTTGATTTTGCAGTATTTGTGTTATTCTTAAGTAACCATTGAAGTCAACAGATAACATACTTTATAATCAGGTACAGATGCTGAAAAAATTATTCCAGAGCTCCATTCTTGTCAACAGATTTCATTACCTCCAACCAGACATGAGTATTGATTGAATTCTTCGTGGTTCTTAGGGATGAACTATGGCCTACCACTCCCCTAACTGAAACCCAGGTTATCACAAAGAGCTGTGGTTCTTGTCAAGAAAACAGTTCCTCCTTACTGTGACTGTAAAATGCAGGAGAAAGAATTAAACGGGCTTTTCTTTTTTCATCAAATGGGCCTTCCTGTTGTTCATTTTATCTTTCATTTTTCCTTACAGAGAGACAAGGAGATACTGCACTGGCTTTATTTAATTTTTTGTCTGTGTAAGAGGTTTGTTTGTTTGTTTTTGTTGTTGTTGTTTTTTAAAGAGTAATTTTGTTCAAAATTTTGTAACTATCACAGAAAATACAACAAGATTATACTCTCTAGGCAGTAAGAGCAGAAGTACATAAGAGCTACATTAGGCCGTCCACATTTTAACTGACCAGAGAGACAAAAGTAATATCGTTAAATATAACCAGAAGTTTAGAAGGCTGCTTTAGTTTAGAAAGCTGCAGTTTGGTAATACAGGGTACTGGGAGATTGTTTACTGGAAGTAGAAATACAACATGGAAAAAAGAAATATCGATTTACTTAATAACTGGTACAGAAATTCACATGAGAAACAAACAAAGGAAAAAAGCACAAGGCAGCAAGGGAAGTTTGCCTACCCTCTAGTGAAATTTCAGGAAGACAAAACAAAACAGCTACATCTTTATGAATTCACAGGCAGTAACAAATTGTTTACAGCTCTATAATAAGAGTAATAGGAGGTGGTATGAGACACTATTTCAACAGAGTTTAGCGTTTTAGGAGGTAAAACACATGGCCAAAGGAACCGGTTCTTAATCCATATTCAGAGCTGAGAGGGGAGTTTGTGTTACTTCCTCCTCTTCAAAATCAATTTAAACTGTCAAAATAGCTTTAAATCGTCAGATTTCGATTTTAATCGCAAGAAAACCCTCTAAAGAATAAGATACAGTGGTTGCTGTAAGATTTCTGCAGAAAGAAAATTTTTAATTTGCAATGAAAAACAAAAGTTTCTCTCTTCAGAGGTCTCTCCAGCAGCAGCACACGGGATTTATCGCCTCTCCTTTAACTCAGGACGCGTGTCTGCGGCTGGAAACTCTCCCGAACGCAAGTACCTGCTCTTCTCCTCCCTCACCGAGGAAACGGGGCGATTCGGTGGCAGAAATTCCGAGGAAAATACACTTTTGTTAGTCCAAAGAAACACAAATCGAGCACACCGAAGGGCTCCCCGGCCGTGAAGCGGGGCGGGCTTAGCAACGCACCAATCACCGCGCGGCTCCTCTCTAAAAATACGAGCATCTGACCCGCGCCAGCCCAATTGTGTTCGCCTGCTCCGCGGAGGACTCCGCCGCGATGTCCGAGACCGCTCCCGCCGCCGCCCCCGATGCGCCCGCGCCCGGCGCCAAGGCCGCCGCCAAGAAGCCGAAGAAGGCGGCGGGCGGCGCCAAAGCCCGCAAGCCCGCGGGCCCCAGCGTCACCGAGCTGATCACCAAGGCCGTGTCCGCCTCCAAGGAGCGCAAGGGGCTCTCCCTCGCCGCGCTCAAGAAGGCGCTGGCCGCCGGTGGCTACGACGTGGAGAAGAACAACAGCCGCATCAAGCTGGGGCTCAAGAGCCTCGTCAGCAAGGGCACCCTGGTGCAGACCAAGGGCACCGGCGCCTCCGGCTCCTTTCGGCTCAATAAGAAGCCCGGGGAGGTGAAGGAGAAGGCACCTAGGAAGCGAGCGGCTGCTGCCAAGCCTAAGAAGCCGGCGGCCAAGAAGCCTGCGGCTGCTGCCAAGAAGCCCAAGAAGGCGGCGGCGGTGAAGAAGAGCCCCAAGAAAGCCAAGAAGCCGGCGGCCGCAGCTACCAAGAAGGCGGCAAAGAGCCCTAAGAAGGCCGCGAAGGCTGGTCGCCCCAAGAAGGCTGCCAAGAGCCCGGCCAAGGCAAAGGCGGTGAAGCCCAAAGCTGCCAAGCCCAAGGCGACCAAACCCAAGGCAGCCAAGGCGAAGAAGACGGCAGCCAAGAAGAAGTAAGTTATCCCAGAAGAGTTCCTGCTCTACCTATTTTGATATCCAACGGCTCTTTTAAGAGCCACCCACACTTTCCCTAAAGGAGCTGAGGCACCGAGGTCGTCAGAAACCTGCAGCACAGATCCAGCAATTCGTAAGTCGTCAGAGGTCAATTGTCTTTTCCCTTCCGATTACTGAAACCTAACGAGCACGGTATTACGCGGCGGCTTTAGGGAAGTGTAGACTTTGTATCTTTTGCCGAGTAATTGGTTTGACTACCGTGAAGAAATGTTTTATAATGATTTGATAAAAATCGGGTGACACTTTTTTAAGAATATATTTTTTAACAAAAGTAATGGATTTCCCAGGCGCAAGCTACTACTGAGCCACGTCTAATGTATTGTGTTAGTCTTTTTTAAGGTGTCTCTTTAAATGCTTTTATGTGTTAGGGGAAGACGTGAGATTTTTCTTACTGACGCCATAACAGCCCCGAGCTCTCCCATCTCTTTTGTTCCCGCTGAGACATAACAGCAGCTTCTGCTGTTGGAAAAGCCCGCCCTGGCCGAGGATTGGCCACGAGGAGCCCGGCCCGCTGCCCCTTCCCCCACCCACCGCAGACCCCGCCTTGGGCCCGACGCTTTTGGCCGCGTCGAAGAAAGGAACAGGCGCGGGGGAAGGAGGGGAGGGGACAGGCGGTGACGGTGGCCCCCGGAACGCATTGGTTTCCTTTAGCGCGGTATACGAACTGAAAGCGTAACGGCGCGTCTCGGGAGAAATTCCTTTGGGAGAACACTTTGGCACGACTTTGTTAACGGAAGCATGGAAAGCGTTGCTATTATTACCCAACAAATAATATTGATAATAAACATAAAAGAAAAAAAAGTACGGCTCGAGTAATTCATGCACTTGCACAACTGTATTGTGGATTTCTGAGCTCTCCTGTGATGCTGTGGGTGGCTCTGAAAAGAGCCTTTGGGTTGTTCTCTCCAGACCGTGCTGCCTCTGCGGTACTCACTTGGCCTTAGCCTTGTGGCTGTCGGTCTTCTTGGGCAGCAGCACGGCCTGGATGTTGGGCAGCACTCCACCCTGCGCGATGGTGACCTTGCCCAGCAGCTTGTTGAGCTCCTCGTCGTTGCGGATGGCCAGCTGCAAGTGGCGGGGGATGATGCGCGTCTTCTTGTTGTCGCGGGCCGCGTTGCCCGCCAGCTCCAGGATCTCGGCCGTCAGGTACTCCAGCACGGCCGCCAGGTACACCGGGGCGCCGGCGCCCACCCGCTCCGCGTAGTTGCCCTTGCGCAGCAACCGGTGCACGCGGCCCACGGGGAACTGCAGCCCGGCCCGCGATGAGCGCGATTTGGCCTTGGCGCGTGCCTTCCCGCCCTGTTTCCCGCGGCCAGACATCGCAGCGGCTGAAGGCTCGGACCACAACCGAGCGAGGAACACAGCGAGACCGACGGAACTCGGCTACGCTCTTGCTTAGGCTCCTCGCCTCTGCGCTGATAGGCTGACGTCTGGGTCCGTTGTGGGCAGCCAATGAGAAGGCGAATCGAATTGGAACCAATGAAAAACAGTTATAGAGGAGGAAAGGGGTGTTCTCGAGGACTGACCAATGAAAGAGTGCGAAAAGGATACCTCTCATTTGCATAGAGGAGCTATAAATAAATGGGCTACGACCATTTCCTTCCCATTCGGCTTTTCGTTCTCGTGTTGGTGTTTGTTGCTGTGTGACTTCTTTTTGCCGCTATGCCCGAGCCTGCCAAGTCCGCCCCCGCCCCCAAGAAGGGCTCGAAGAAGGCGGTCACCAAGACCCAGAAGAAGGGCGACAAGAAGCGCAAGAAGAGCCGCAAGGAGAGCTACTCGATCTACGTGTACAAGGTGCTGAAGCAGGTGCACCCCGACACGGGCATCTCGTCCAAGGCCATGGGCATCATGAACTCGTTCGTCAACGACATCTTCGAGCGCATCGCCGGCGAGGCGTCGCGCCTGGCGCACTACAACAAGCGCTCGACCATCACGTCGCGGGAGATCCAGACGGCCGTGCGGCTGCTGCTGCCCGGCGAGCTGGCCAAGCACGCGGTCTCCGAGGGCACCAAGGCGGTCACCAAGTACACCAGCTCCAAGTAAGCTGTCTCCGTTTCCCGTACCTGAGTTGTTCGACCCAAAGGCTCTTTTCAGAGCCACCCACCTTGCCAGAGAAAGAGCTGTAATCCTGTCGGAAAGCAAGTAAATAGCGTAGTTGTCAGTATGTGTTTCTTCTATACATCTACAAAATCCTTTCTAAAAATAATTTCTGTAAATAGCATTACCTGCCAATTTTGTTCCAGAAAATATATGTATTTCCGCTATCTGCAATATTTGTCTTAATTTTTAATTACAATTTCGTTGTGTTTTGTTTTCTTTTTTTTCTTCTAGGTGAGACTCCATTCCCTTCCCTCTTCCTCCCCTAAGTCTTTGTCTCGTTTGCACCCTTACCGTTCATCATATCCCAATCAATACCTCTCCGTTCGGGTTTTAAGAGTTCATGCAAACCGAAGGGACAAGAGTGCTTTTTTACATCTCACATTGCTGACAGAGACTCGTATCTGTTTTACTGATTATTTAAACTCCATCAACGGTGTTTTAGCTGCAATATCGACATCAGCCGCTTGAGGGTGCCTCAGTCCCAACTGTTACAGTTGAAGCGAGGTGTGTCCGCGGTGCGTGAGTGTAAAAGAATTTTGTTATTTTACACTTTCCAATAAACTGTCGCTATAGCCCAAGCCTCTGTATTTAAAAGTGTGGTAGTTAATTAAATGGAAATCCTTTCTAACAGTTACTTCAGCAATTTTCTTCTGTATTTGTGATTTCTTTTTTCCAGTAACTTGCACAGCTTCTCCTGTTATAGGAGAGACTATTTCCCCTTGTAAATGCACAATGAAGATGAATATTACTTAGCAGCTACTTCACCTTTCCAGTATTTGTAGCTCATTAATTTAAGTACCGAGAACTGCAGAAGTAGCCACTGTGGACTGACCTGTTAAAGCACACAGAATCACATAGAATGGCCTGGCTTGAAGGGAACCTCAAGGATCATGAATTCCACACCCCTGCCACATGCAGAGCCACCAACCTCCACATTTAATACCAGACCAGGCTGCCCAGGGCCCCATCCAGTCTGCCTTTGAACACCTCCAGTACGGGGCAGCCACAACCTCTTTGGGCAGCCTGTTCCAGCACCTCACCACTCTCACAGTAAAGAACTTCCCCCTGACATCCAACCTAAATCTTTCCTCCCTCAACTTAAAACCATTTCCCCTTGTCTTGCTGTTATCAACCCTTTCAAAGAGTTGACTCTCCTCCTGTTTGTAGGCTCCCTTTAGGTACTGAATTATCAGCCTTGAAGCCTTTCATCCAAGCCCTTGGTTTTCCAAATATCTACCACACTCTTTGGTAATTAGACATTGCTGCAAACGCAGAACTGAGCTGTTAACACCACCTCCTAAAATGCATCTGAATAATCCTTATCTCCAAGCATTTTGCTGTGGCTTCAGCAACACTTGGTTTCACCAAGAACTGCAGAATGGCTGGACTCGAGCTTTCCAGCACTGACTGCATGTGGTGTTTGAGTACCGGTACAGAGACATCACTAAGTCTTTATTATTTTAGTCACTGATTTATCAACATTTCAGCTTGAGGCTGTTGTGGGAGGTCTCTGTTTTGATTTCTGGTCACTGATGCTAGGATCCATGCTTCCTTCTCCCCATTCTCCTGCAGTTTCATATTGCGCTTTGAGATCTGCTCTCAAAGTATCTTAGAGCAAACTCAAACAGCTTTCACTTTCTGCACCCCCCCCCCCCCATACACTATACTCTATACACAGTACTTAAAAAGATGAATAAATACAGTGTGCTCCAACCTATAAGTTCTTAGATAATGTAATATGTGGGGGGTGTAGAGAGGGAATCTAGAAAATATCTAAAAATACTCATACTCTGAACGTGGTGATGCTCATTGGAACCATTTGTCAGAAGCTATTACACTTAGCAGTGTGTTACGTAAAATTCAGATTCAGCCGTGCTGGCCTAAAAAAAAAAAAAAGATAAAGGTGCATTCTATCCCCCAGCTCAGGAATGCACAAGTATTATCTCAACCCTTCTTCTATTTGCATGCTGGGTGCTTCATCTGTGGAGCTTTCACATATATTGGGTTGGACAAACTTAAAGGTCCCTTCTAACCCAAACCATTTTATGATTCTATGAAATTCCAGATAATCTTCCTCTCTTGCAGGCTGTTTCAGCATGCACATTTCTTACTCAAATCCTAAAAGTCATCAGCACAGAAACTATTGATTATGCTTTCTCCTTCCAACCTCAGTACAATATTCCAGTGTGAGTACAATCTCAGATACTGCTGTGCTGTGCGCACAGCATTCCTCTGTGGACACACACACACCCCATCCGATCTGACTGTAGCACCATCATTGCTCCATCTCTCGGTGCTGAGACCCCAGTCACTGCAGCGACAAAAACCAAGTACCATCAAAAATGTTGTGTGCTTGCTTTTTTTTTTTTTTTTTTTTTTTTTTTTAAACCATTCATAACAGCAATAAGAATTAGGCTCAGCAAGAGTAGCAAACAATTTTATCTCCATCTGAGGAGAGTGTTTCATGGGATGATATCCAGCAGCCAATATTCCAACACAAACATGTCTATCAGATCAGTGCCAACATTTCAAGCCCCAAACTCATCACATTCGAGGGGATCTTAGAGGCATGGGAATGTTAGCCCTACAATTTAAGCTGTAAGATGAAAGGAGAAGATCAGGATGGGGTGAAGGAGGGAAGGGAGGGGAGTCACTGAATCACAGGAGATAAGGAAGTACACACAAGTTTCTAGATGAAGCAAAGACGAAGTGAGGGGCATCAGAGTTGTCTACAGGAGGTCACAGGTTCTGACAGCACTGCAGTCAGAGTCATCTCACAAATGTTTTACCTGACAAACATTTGGAATTAATGAAAACACCACCATGAATATAAAAATCACACAATAGTGCATTGTACCATCTGTTATATTCTTTACAGTTCTTTACTATTAAATCCAAAGCAGTTTCCATTGTCTTCTGTAACACATTCTACTCAGAGAATGCTTCCTATGAACCAGAGAGTGGAGCAAGTTCACATAAATCATCCTGGGAATTGCTATAAAGCACAGCCTTCAAGAAGGCTGTTGATACTGTGTGTTGTGTACTGTCAGTTCCTACCTTGAAGAACCTGTCTTCATTTCATGTGAACAGAAACACACAGTAGGTTTATTTTTTGTTTACATGAACACATTTGTCATTTTAATCAATCATGTACACTGTGCTTTGTGCCTGTAGTGTGTTATCAGCTATAAGGTATAGCAAAGAATGATTCATGCAGTTAAAAACTGCCATTATCTTATTTTTCATTTCCATAGTCTGTTACAGTCAAGCAGTTTTGGAAAGATGTTACTTACCTAGCCATACATGCAGTACATTTTATATTTGTCGGTCACTTACGAGTTAAACTGAAACAAAACCACGCAGTCTGTTCTTTGCAAAAATGAAATGCAGCATCTGGGTGAACAAGTAACAGTAGCTGCTGCTCTGCTTAACTGACAACACAGGAAGATGATTCAGATATTATACACAATGATCAGTGCCAAAGATCCGATTGAGAAACTGAAAAAAAAAAACACTTCTGTAACTACTTTATTCTGCTTCCTGGTTAGTTGGTTTGAGTCAATATTTGCTCACTCACTTCTCAGCTCATATTATTTTCCAAGTTGCCAGAGATTACTTACTATTAAACACAGTACAAATTATTCAAATTATTGTTATGTTAAGCAACTCCCATTTTTATTTTCAAGTTTGATTACAAAAGAGTATATTTGAAAATAAACTGCATTATGAAAGCATAAATAATAGGAAGAGGGAATCCCACTGAAAAAACCCTTCTCCCTGCCCAGCTCACACACATGGGATAGGAGAAGAAACATGACAAAGAGCAGCAGCATCCAGTTCCCTCAGGATTGGGTCACAAAACCAGAGGCCTACACAGCTGCAAAGCACCCTCTGGAACTCACCAGGTGCAGTACTTCTTGTTTTATTAGTTTTTAATATATTTATTTTTGATGGCTGCAAGTAACTTTCTGTACTTTGTGACCCTTCCTGATGCCACTCTCAGAGTGGTTTCAAAAATACTCATGATGCTGACCTGTAACCAAAAAAGTTAATTCCATTTCCTTTTAACAAAATTACTCTGGTAGCAATTCTGCACATATACTCATTTTAAAACTGGAGAGAACAAGGAGTTTATATATGAGAGGAAAAGCAAGACAGCTCAGAATTCTCATCACCAGCAGAATCCACAACTGTTTGTACCATTGTTTGTGTCACCTGTAGATTTTAGTCTTGAAAGGCTCTTGACCAGTACTAAAAAGAAGCAAAGGCCACGGAATTATGGATGAACATTGAACTACAGAGAGAGCAGGAGAACCTGTGCTGCTGTTGTACAGCATCAGAGATGTGAAGAAACATACACCTCTCCTATGTGCACTGCACCCACTGCTCATTTGGCAGCAAGCTGCAGCTGCTGCTCCCCCAACAGCCTCAGCTGTGAAACAGTTTCTTCGCCTTTTACTCTTGGGACACAGTAAGACTTGCTTTTTTAAGTCACTCTGCAGAAACACACACAAAAGAGGACATTACTATAGGAACGATACATCTCAATTTTTTCTATATACTTTTTATTTTTTTTTTTTTTTTTTTTTTTTTTTAAGTAGTCTGCTTCTTTATTTGCTCCCAACACACAACCACTCAACTCAGCATCATAGCAAACAGGCACTTGGGCCGAGCTGGCTCAGAGAGGTCTATTTGTCCACACCAATTTCATACTCAAACTTTCAGATGCTGCTGTTTGAAATCACTGATACAAATCTCCCAGAAGCAAAATCGTCATGTGGGTGTCACACAAGTTCAGTTCCCACAGGAAAAAACAGAGGTTGATGCAGCTCAAATCCTACAAGATTACCTCATGTCATGCAAAGCCTCATAGAAGAAACGATATAAATTCTGCTTCAGGTTTAGGATAGCAAATACTGACTGCAAATTATGAACTAAGAAAAAGCAATAGTGAAAAGCAAATTTTAAGGTTCCGTAAAAGGCTAATAGAATCGACCAGAACGATTCACTCGAAAGACAGCCTCATGGAGGCAGACAGACCAATAGCAGCTCTTAGATACCTCAGGTAGAAACGAAAAACCCACGGCCCACTCTGCCAGGAAGCACCGCCCTTTCTGCCTGTTAAAGCGCAGCTCCCGCAGAGCGGCGGTACAACTCCGCCTGAGCAGCCACTGCCGATGGAGGACGTGAGCGCACACCGCGGCGTAACTGCGCCGCCAGCACTGCCCTGCAAAGAGAGCTGCGTGCGGCTTTGCATCAGAGCCGGCGGACGTTTGTAAAGGGCTGCACACTAAACGGAAATCATAAATATAACGTGCGTCCCATCAACGCCCACAGGAAAGCTAAGAACTGGAAAAAGTGCATCAACTCTCTTAAAGAAAAAGTGGGTGGCTCTGAAAAGAGCCTTTTGTGCTTGTGTCTGGATTTGTCATAAGTTGTGCTCACTTGG
>NW_024965336.1:0-30551 GCF_019238085.1 Lagopus leucura
TGTCGCCCCTGTCACGGACATAGATTGATCTGGTCAACTCCGTGACAGATTTTTGGTGCCCAACATGGGGCTCGACTGCTTTTTAGCTTTTTGAACAAATCTCTTTTTCTCTGCTCTTAGAGAGCTTCGTTAGGGAGCATTATCAGTAGTTCAGGTTTCTGTGCTGGAAAACCTGACCTTGAAAGATTAGGCGTACTGCCAGTGTTCTGGGATATTTGTAAACTTTGAGCACTACTTAGTCTGGGTAGTGCCTTTTTTCCTTTTTTTTTTTCCTCCTCTTGTTAGCTTCAATTCATTAACCCTTTTTTAGCAAGCACCAGTGATGAACCCACTCATTATTGTGGGGGTGCTGGGTAAAGGATTTAAAGCAATGGTGTTAGTCACAACCTACTGGCCAATAATCCATCTCACACTTGTGTGTTTTGGAATTGCATTCATATATAACTACCTAAGGGCACTGATGGAGACACCTATCTTTTACCTATTTGCAATGTGGTATGATTTGAACTTTGACATCTACATCCCAGAAGGAATGGCTAATTTCACAAACAACTACATCCCAAATGGAGTAGCTAATTTCACAAACAACTACATCCCAAATGGAATAGCTAATTTTACAAACAACACGATGTTCAGACCAGTCTCCGGGTTTTCTTCTCGGTTTGTCAAACGTTTTTTTGAATCCTGAATTAATAGTCATGTTGGTGTGCGTGTCATCAATTCTCCTGAATGTATTCCTATGCATTCGTAATAAGGGGAAGGAGTCTCCTCCAAAACTAGAGAATGATGACTGGCAGGGAATATGGAGAGGTTTAGGAAAGGTTTTAGAAGCATGGGGACCCGCAGTGTCATGGGATTTTACTCTTGAACACCTGTGGGATCCTGAGAAACTAAGCCAGTATTTGAGTCAGGGACTATGCGGCTTACATAAATCTAAGGAGGTACAACTTATTTGGGGTTTGGCTTGTGCTTACCGTGCCATATATAATACCATTCTGGAGAGAGAGAGTTTCCGAGCTGAGGTTCAAGCCAAAAGGGAAAATCCCCAAGTCAAATCTAATCGATCACAGGAGACACCAGTAACAATACCAGTTGCTCCTGTGGAGGGCAAGAAATGGAAACGAGTGTCTTCGCGTCTTGAATGAAAAAGAGAAGAAGAGGAGGAGGAGGTGGAGGAAGATCCAGGCGAGGGGCCCTCCTCAGGACCACCACCATCGCGAAAGGCAAAAGCGAAAACTAAGAGACATGCAGAAGAGAGTGATGAAGAGGAAGTCTCTATTACTACTCGCCGGCCTCTAAAGATGACTGAAATCCAAGGTTCAAGAAAGGAGTTTACACGGCGCCCAAATGAAAGTCTTGTTTCCTGGTTGGTTTGCTGTTGGGACAGTGGGGCCCATAGCTTGTCTCTGGATGGTAATGAAGCTCGCCAACTAGGTGCCATTGCCAGAGATCCAGCTATTGATAGAGGAATTAGTCGATGTTCGAATGAGGCTGCCTCCCTCTGGGAACGAGTGTTAATAGCCGTGAAGGAAAAGTATCCCTTCAAAAATGGCTTGAAGATTGCAATGAAAAAAATGGGATACAGTTGAAAAGGGTACCCAGTATTTGAGGGAAATAGGCGTGGTGGAAATGTTGTATGACCCTGACTTTGTTCCTAACCAACCACACCAAAACCGTGACCCTGAAAAGGTGAGGACAACACCTGAGATATGGCAGAAAATTGTGACAACAGCGCCGGACAAATATGCCGCTACACTAACGTCAGCGTGTGACAGATACCAGGAACAACAGAGAACGCCCTTAGTTTATGAATTAATTGTTACGCTCCAAAACTACGAACAATTGCTGTCCCCAATTCATGCTGCCGTTGCTGCAATATCAAGAATGACGGAGCAAGTGTCTCAACTGATTAACCGTGACAAACCTATAGCAGTATCAGAAACGCTTGATGAAGATCAGGATAATCAAACAAGTCTAGCGAAGGATGTGAAGGAGGAGAAGGACACGATGAGATTTTTGCGAGCCCACCTAACTAAAGACGATGAACCTTCCTTCTTACGTGCACGATCAAAAATCTCAGCTGTTAGAGGCAGACGCTCTCCGGCTCAAGTAAGGAATAATACACCGCGAAATTGCCTTATGGTATTACCTACGTGACCATGGAGAAGACATGGGGAAGTGGCACGGTCAACCTACTCCTGTACTACGAGCCCGGGTGAAAGAATTACAAGGCAGATCTACCACCAGTGCAGTTGCCACAGGTAATGAATAGAGGGGCCCTGCCCTCAGTCAGGGGGGGGA
Organism: Lagopus leucura; assembly: GCF_019238085.1. Classification (NCBI taxonomy): domain Eukaryota; kingdom Metazoa; phylum Chordata; class Aves; order Galliformes; family Phasianidae; genus Lagopus; species Lagopus leucura. Next base: position 2,302 of record NW_024965336.1, read on the forward strand.
AAGGGATAATAGAGTATATTGGACTGTGTGGATTCGATGGCCTGGCACATCAGAACCACTGAAATATAAGGCCCTGGTGGACACTGGTACACAGTGCACTCTGATGCCCTTGAGTCATGAAGGGATAGAATCAATCCATATTTCTGGAGTGACCGGGGGCTCTCAAGAATTGACTGTGTTGGAGGCCGAGATAAGCCTCACTGGTAAGGACTGGCAAAAACATCCTATTGTGACGGGCCCAGGGGCTCCATGTATACTAGGTATTGATTATCTCAGAAGGGGGCATTTCAAGGATCCTAAGGGGTATCGATGGGCCTTTGGAATAGCTGCTGTGGACACAGACAACATTAAGCAGCTGTCTGTTTTGCCTGGCCTGTCAGAAGATCCATCTGTTGTGGGGCTGCTGCGAGTAAAAGAGCAACACGTACCGATTGCTACAAAAGTGGTGCACAGGCGTCAGTACCGCACCAACAGGGATTCTTTGCTCCCCATTCATAAGTTAATTCGTCAACTAGAGAGCCAGGGAGTGATCAGCAAAACTCACTCGCCTTTTAACAGCCCCATATGGCCAGTGCGTAAAGCCAGTGGAGAATGGAGGCTGACGGTGGACTACTGTGGCCTGAATGAAGTCACACCCCCACTGAGTGCTGCTGTGCCGGACATGTTAGAACTCCAGTATGAACTGGAGTCAAAAGCGGCCAAATGGTATGCCACCATTGACATTGCTAATGCCTTCTTTTCCATCCCTTTGGCCAAAGAATGTAAGCCACAGTTTGCTTTCACATGGAGGGGCATTCAGTATACCTGGAACCGTTTGCCCCAGGGGTGGAAACATAGCCCAACCATTTGCCATGGGTTGATCCAAACTGTATTGGAACAGGGCAGTGCTCCTGAGCACCTGCAGTACATTGATGACATCATTGTGTGGGGCGATACAGCAGAAGAAGTCTTCACAAAAGGAGAGAGAATGATCCAAATTCTTCTGAGTGCTGGTTTTGCTATTAAGCGAAGCAAAGTGAAAGGACCTGCCCAGGAGATTCTGTTCCTAGGTATAAAGTGGCAAGATGGCCGTCGTCACATCCCGACAGATGTGATCGACAAAATCACTGCTATGTCTCCACCCACTAGCAAAAGAGAGACACAATCTTTTCTGGGTGCAGTGGGCTTTTGGAGAATGCACGTTCCAAACTACAGCCTCATTGTAAGCCCCCTTCATTATGTGACGCGAATGAGAAATGAGTTTACATGGGGCCCTGAGCAGCAGCAGGCTTTTGAACAGATTAAACAGGAGATAGCCCGTGCCGTGGCCCTAGGGCCAGTACGGACGGGACAGGGTATAAAGAACATCCTCTATACCGCTGCTGGAGAGAACGGTCCCACTTGGAGTTTGTGGCAAAGAGCCTCAGGAGAGACCCGAGGCCGACCCCTGGGATTCTGGAGTCGGGCATACAGAGGGTCTGAAGAGCACTACACTCCAACTGAGAAGGAGATCTTAGCCGCTTATGAAGGGGTTCGGGCTGCTTCTGAAGTAGTCGGTACTGAAACACAGCTCCTTCTGGCACCTCGACTGCCAGTGCTGAACTGGATGTTTAAAGGAAAGGTTCCCTCCACCCATCATGCTACTGATGCCACTTGGAGTAAGTGGATTGCGTTGATTACACAACGAGCACGGATGGGGAACCTCAGTCGTCCAGGAATCCTAGAAGTCATCATGGACTGGCCTGAAGGTAAAAAGTTTGGAACACCACCAGGAGAAGAAGTATCACGTGCTAAAGAAGCCCCACCATACAATGAACTACCAGAGAATGAAAAGAAATATGCCCTATTCACAGATGGATCGTGTCGTATTGTGGGAAAGCATCGCAGATGGAAAGCTGCTGTGTGGAGCCAAACACGACAAGTTGCAGAGGCCACTGAAGGGAAAGGAGAATCGAGCCAATTTGCAGAGGTAAAGGCTGTCCAACTGGCCTTAGATGTTGCTGAACGGGAGAGGTGGCCAATGCTCTATCTTTACACTGACTCATGGATGGTAGCAAATGCCTTATGGGGGTGGTTACAGCAGTGGGAGCAAAATAAATGGCAAAGAAGGGGTAAACCTATTTGGGCTGCTGAACTGTGGAAAGACATTGCTGCCCGAACAAAGACTATAATTGTAAAGGTGCGTCATGTAGATGCTCATGTGCCCAAGAGTCGGGCTACTGAAGAACAGCAAAATAACCATCAGGTAGATCGAGCTGCCAGAATTGAGGTGGCTCAAATAGACCTGGACTGGCAGAACAAGGGTGAATTATTTCTGGCTCGGTGGGCCCATGAGACCTCAGGTCATCAAGGGAGAGATGCAACATACAAATGGGCTAGAGACCGAGGGGTGGACTTAACTATGGATGCCATTGCACAGGTTATTCATAACTGTGAAACATGTGCCATCATCAAACAAGCCAAGAGGATGAAACCTCTCTGGGAGGAAGGGCAATGGCAAAAGTACAAGTATGGGGAGGCATGGCAGGTTGATTATATCATCTTGCCACGATCTCGCAATGGTAAGCATTATGTGCTTACTATGGTGGAGGCAACAACCGGGTGGCTTGAAACATATGCAGTACCCCATGCTACCGCCCGAAACACCATACTGGGTCTCGAGAAACAAGTCCTGTGGCGACATGGCACCCCAGAAAGGATTGAGTCAGATAATGGGACTCATTTCAAAAATTCTCTTGTAAATACTTGGGCCAAAGATCATGGCATCGAGTGGATTTACCATATTCCCTATCATGCACCAGCCTCTGGTAAAATTGAACAATACAATGGATTGTTAAAAACGATGCTAAAAGCACTGGGTGGCAGAACATTTAAGCACTGGGAGAAGCATTTGGCAGAAGCCACCTGGTTGGTCAATACCAGAGGATCTATCAATCATGATGGTCCCAACCAATCCAGTTCCCTACATACCGTAGAGGGAGATAAAGTCCCTGTTGTACATGTAAAGAACATGTTAGGAAAGGCAGTTTGGGTTCTTCCAGCTTCTGGAAAGGGCAAACCTCTCCGTGGTACAGTTTTTGCCCAGGGACCAGGATCCACTTGGTGGGTAATGCAGAAGAATGGGGATGTCCAATGTGTACCACAAGGAAACTTGATGCCGGGGGAGTGCAGTTACTAATTCTATGTATATGTATATAGCCATGTGTGCATTTTAATCATTTTTTGTTTGTTTGTATATATGTATATATATATATTAAGCATGATGTAACGATGTAGAATAAGGGGTGGAATGTCATGGTTCTATGTTTTTGTTTTTGTTTTTTTTTTGTTTCTGGGTTTCAATATTCCACATCAAAACATCATGTAGTGTACGGGGCATTAAAGTATCACTGCCCCAATTCCAAGTACCTATCCCTGTACATTACAGCAGTCACGGGATCTGGCCCTTCCGGGTGGGGGGGGACGCTCTCTTGCTGCCTTGCAGTGGGTGCTGGAGGGTGCTTTCCTAGGCGTTCCAAGCTTTTCAGGTTTGAATCGGTCCCGGGAACTCTCTCTCTCTCATCTTGTCTGATTTATTAATCTCAATTTCAATTAAATTGTATCTATTGTGTTATCTTGTATTCCAATATTATAGTAAAATAAGTTTTCCTCCATAGATTGTTGCCGCTGTTCTTTTCCTCCCTTCCTTCCTTCCTTCCCATTTTTGTGGGACTGGGGTGGGGGGGAAGGGCAGAGGCCTGTCGCCCCTGTCACGGACATAGATTGATCTGGTCAACTCCGTGACACTTTTTTTCTTGGTTTCCTTTGTCTGGGAGATAAACAGCATAACAAATTGCAGAAGACAAAAAATAATTTTTCCGCTTAACCAGCCAATAATTGTACACAAAAATCTTTCAACTGCAATGAGGAATTAAATGAAGTGAGAAATACTCTGACCTGGATGGAGTTTAAATAAACAAACAAAAAAGATACGACACTTTCTCACCTAGCTCAGAGTAATGACAACATTTAAATGGCAGAATTAGGTGAACCTCATTGATATAGCAGGTTTTAAAGCTAGAGCAGAGCTGAGATTGCAAGATTAGGTTATTTCTGAAACAGTGTCCTGACAAGGAAACACTCTGAACTCAATTTATTTCTCACCTAGAACAGACTTTTAAAACGATACCAATTTAATATAACTCCCTGGTGTCTTCAGGGGTCTGTAGCCTTATTCTGAGAGAAACCATAACTGCTCAGAAACTTGAAAGGCTTGAAAACTTAAATTGCAGGGACAAAATGATCAAAAATACACTGGCATAATTATGCAGAAGGCTAAGAAAAAATGTTTTGACTTTTTTTTTTTCTTCCAGTGACCAGACTTCACAGCAATTAAAGTTGCAGCATTTTAAAAGCCAGGTCGCAAGGCTCAGTGTGACACTAAACAATGAAAGGTGATTTCATTTTTGAAAATAACTTATTTTACTCTCACCCAGTCTCACATGCACCATGAAGTATGATTGATTTGGCCAATCTTAACTGTAGCTTCACAAAGGAAAGAGGATGCTGTAATACTGAATCACCACAATTTCATATCCTACCTTCACCTCGGAATGGTAATTATGTGTGGGTTTTGGATGCACCTTTTTGTACAGTCTAGAACCTTACAGGGACTGTGATCCTTGGTTTTAATCCACTTCTCATTTTATCTTACCCTTTCTGGTGCTGCCTCCTTCATTCATATGAACCTTAACAGTTCTGTTAGAAGTGCCTACACAAGGGCAACTACAATGTACCTTTACATCAGATAAATGATGGGAAATACATAACATTATTTAACGATGTCTCACAATAAAGAAGAAACCAGATTTTAGTGGGTTTTTAGACATATAACTTTTTCCATTAGTCTCCTGAGGTTCTTTCTACAAAGGAATAAAAATAATACCTGTACATATTAGATTACCTAATTGAAAATTTTATGCATGATGTATTTATGTGTACATATTTTCAAGTAGCTATGTGTACGTATTTTAGAAAGTACATGTAATAAAGCTGATTTGTTCTTTACAGCAGAAACCTTAAACTGGCACATATCCTGCTTCGGTAGGGAAATCGGACTAGATGATCACCAGAAGTTCCTCCCAACCCCAACAATTCTCTGATTCCGGGTTTCGATGCTATTCTATTGAAAATAAAATAATTACATTTCACCCAGAGGGTGGTGACACACTGGTACAAGTTGCCCAAGGAGGCTGTGGATGCCCCATCCCTGCAGGCATTCAAGGCCAGGCTGGATGTGGCTCTGGGCAGCCTGGTCGGCTGGTTGGTGACCTGCACACAGCAGGAGGTTGGAACTGGATGAGCACTGTGGTTCTTTTCAACCCAGGCCATTCTGTGATTCCATGATTCTATGATATATATGTGTGTAGTTAGATGTATGTTTATGCACTAGTTTGGAGATGGTACATCTGTAACTTTGCAACTAGTGGAGAAATAAACCAATAGTACCAGTAATTCTGCTAACAAATAAAGAACCAAATTTGATATTTTCACTTTCTGATAGGTAGAAGCTGTAGAGACAAGGGGCAGAAGCAACTTAAAATGAAATGCCAAAGCAGCATTTCCTTGGATAAATAATGTCACGGAGGCAACAAAAAAGTAGAAGATATTTCAGAAACTTTTTATTCAAGGGAGTTTGAGAATGCTGTAATTCAGGTCACAGCCATTGGTGATCAGTTCAGATACGTGAATTCCAAGGCTGCATCATCTACAGTAGGTCACAAGCTGTGTGTCTGTCCTTTTGAAGATTTGCCCCGTACTCTAGATTATGTAAATGTTTCCTCAGATCCCCTTCTCCAGGCTCCAAAATTAGAGTTGTTTTTTTTTTTCTTTTTTCCTATGGTGTGCCTATTTCACATTACCCTATTAAAGGGAGCTTTGTCTGCTGCTTTGTTTGATTATTCCTATTTTAAGGTGTGCAGTTGAATTCAGAGTTGGGTGCTGAGATGATGATCCACTTCTCCCATCAGAAATTTTGAAGCAAATCAGGAATCACAGTGATCTTCATAGTGATGCACATTGTTTATGCCCTGAAGTTGAAGTTAACTTTAGTGAGATCAGTCACAGACAGTCCTCAGCTTCTGAAAACTTTACCTTTGCTGGGGTCTGTATAGGAACATACATTGTGTTCCTATAATAGGAACACAAATGTGATGAGTTTGAATTCAACAACTCCCTGTGTTAGTTAACCAACACATTTCCCCTGGAAGTGTATTTTTAAGGTACATTTCCTCTGGTGGAATCATTTTTTCTTTCTAAGCCTGAGAGTAGAATAACATAAATTAGGAGTCAGGAGAAATTACAGCTGAATGGAGCTCTGAGGTCTAATTTAAACTACAGGTTGGTCAAAAAATGCTGAAGCTGTAAACAAATCTTTTCTTTCTGAGATCTACAAAATAAATGCATAATGATAACTATCAACACCACTTCATTCCTAAAGTGCCTTTCAATTTAATACCTGAAAGCATTTATAATAAACCATGAAGTAATTACACACTAGATGTCAGTAACAGTGAGTTGCTAGTCAGGTTAGTTAGGCTGCATGAGAAGACTGGGCAACTTCCCTGAGGTCTGTTTTGTACACGACTGCAGCAGGAGATGCTAGGACTAGGCTGAATAAGGCACTGTAATTAGGAGAAGAAAAAATAAACACTGAAGAAAATACAGTAAGAGTGGTCCTGGTTCAGATTTCTATCTTCAGAACCTTCTGTCTTTCCTCAGCTAATGTGAGAAACTTTGTTGTAACTTCTAGTCATAAATCAATGAAAATATCAAGAATAGTCCTTAATGCTTTGAGGTATTTTATGATTCCCAGTACTTTGGGGAAAGTCTGGTTTGAAACTATAGCCTTTTTTATCATAATTGCAGCTGATTTTTGATGAGAAAAATATGAAAAAGCCTCAAATATGTTTTGTTCTATTTTTTTAAAGTGACTGTGTAATTCATTAATGTGAAAATTGTCAGCACTGCAGAAAAAGCAAAAAAATAACTTTGTATCTTTTTCCCCTTTCCTCATTATTAATTCTGAAAACAAAACAAACAAGCAAACAAAAAAGAAAAGAATATTCTCAATTAGTACATGAATGAATTTATAATATGTCAAATCACATGCTGGACAAACATCATTGCTATTCATTTTAATTAGATCTTTTTCACTGCCAGCAGACAAGAGAATCTGTACACTTTGAAATGCCGTCACTACTGTTTTACAGTTACTAGTTAGAAATCTGTTATGTTTTATGGAATGTCATTTGTTACACTCTTATTGTATATACTGGAGTTGGATTACTGGAGTGGTTTCTAAATAAAAAAAGTAGTTTATACAAAGAATATTCTTATTATAAAACAATAATTAACTAAAGAATTCAATTACACTAAAAAGCATGCATTTTTTTTAACAGATTACACAATTTATGTTCCCAGTTTTTCAGTTTATGAAAATTAATAAGTACTTGTCTTCACCAAGTCCACCTAAACTACCTCTCTAATGGTTATGTATCATCGCTTTGTTTAAGCCTTCTGTAGTCTGAGTAAATGTGTGAGGAATTCAGCAGGCTATTGCAAAACTGAGGTTTCTTCAGTAGCTTCTGCAGCTTGTCAGATAGGAATGCATATAGCAGCCTTCCACTTCTCATGTTCTCCCACAACGTGGCAGGACCCATCACTAAAGAGAGCGTATTTCTTCTCATCTTCTGGTAGTCCGTTGTATTGCAGAGCCTCTTCAGCATATTACCTTCTTGTCTGGTGATAGTCCAAAATCTTTGCCATCAGGCCAGTCCTTAATCAATTCTAGGGAATCCTGCGATTCCCTGTTGAAGCCAACTGTGCGATCAGTACAACTCAGTTCCTCCATGTACCATCAGTTGCATCATGTGTGGAGGGGACCTCCCTTCTTCTCATTCTCGAAAACTTCCTCTGCTGTGTTCCGCACACAACGATGTCATCAATGTATTGCAGTTATTCAGGAGCTTCACCCTGTTCCAGTGCAGTGTCTGGATTAGCCCACGACAAAAGATGGGGCTGTGTTCCAACCCCTGGGGCAGTCAATTCCAGGTGTACTGGACACATTCCTTCAAGTAAAAGCAAAGAGTGGCCTGCACTCTGCTGCCAGAGGAACTGAGAAAAATGCATTGGCAATGTCAGTTTGGAATATCACCTGACTGCCTTTGGTTCCAGTTGATACTGAAGTTCTAGCTTGTCTGTCACAGGAGCACTCAGTGGTGTGACTTCATCCAGGCCACTGTAGTCCACTGTTGTCCTCCACTCTCCTCACTCTAGGGACCTGTTGTATAGGCCACTCAGAGCTGTTGCACCTGGGGCAGACCTCTGTGTGATATTCTTAAATAATTGTTTAATCTTAAATGTAACATGAAACACATCTGTGATACATAGCGATAGGAGCATGTTGAACATCCCTCGGACATTCAGTGTTCTTAAGAGCTATAATAGCTAGCTCTTGACCTATAAAGAAAGAGAGAAAAGTGAAGGGGAGGTGGAAGAATGGCTGAAAAGTGTTAAGCCCTTTCTCCTCCATAGCCAGGCTCCCCAAAATCAAGCTAAGAGTGTAATTACTGAGACTATCAACAATATGTCTTCCGAAGCCCAAAGACGATTGCAATGCTGAATGCACACAAAGCATTAGCCAATTTTATCTTAATTCTTGAATCCAAGGCCACACAGCATAGCAAAAATAAAAGCCTTAATCTAACCCCTAGAGATGGCAATGTGACAGGCAAATAAACAGCAACTAAGGTGCTGCACAACATAATTTCATTGGGAGACTCTGAAGGAGCTTCATGAATAGAGAAAAAATCTACATAGTGACCAGTAATTATGAAACTAGAACACCCTGTGTTAACATGACCCAGTCAAATCTGCTGTTGTCTTAACCCTTCCTGCCTCACTCTGTGCTCCAAAAAGACTGTTATTGTTTAGCCTGGCAGGTGGCTGCCTGGTTAAAAAATGGACTCAGATTTCTTTGTCTTTTAACCATGTCACAACTCCTCATAAACCTCAATATGATCTACAGTTCATGTCACACACTATTTCTAGTTTGGACTCTCACTAACTCTTGTATGATCGTAGAATCACAGAATAACAGAATGGTTTGGATTAGAAGGGACCTTTAAGGTCATCTATTTCCAACCCCCTGCTGTAGGCAGGGACACCTCCCACGAGACCAGGTTGCTCACAGCCCCATCCAGCCTGTCTTGAGTGCTTCCAGGGAGGGAACATCCACAACCTTACTGGGCAACCTGTTCCAGTGCATCATCACTCTCACATTAAATAATTTCTTCTTAATATCTAGTCTAAATCTACCCTCTCCCAGTTTAAAACCATTTCCTCTTGTCCTTTGACTACCTGTTTCTCCCCACATATGATGTGAATATCTAGTATAGATACAGTCCAGGATTCCCTGAAGACATTCAGCAGCTCAGGAAAAAAAAAAAAAAAAAAAAAAAAAATAGAGAATAAGTTGATACAATATCTAAAACATGGTGGATAATCCGTATAACAACAGGAGCCCTTCTTCTTATGTTTTGCCTGTTTGAAAAGGAAAGCCACAGTAAAAGACAAGCAGAACATGTGCTTGTACTTCTCAAAATATAGAAGTCCTCCATATTCAAATTGCAGAAGCTCGACTGATCATCTTGCCTGCTACTTTTCACGCTTATGGATACATATTCTCAACTTGATTTCTAGATCAAGCTTCCTTATGACGCGTATTAAAATTTTCGCTATGAATACACATGAACACCTCCTGAGCAACATTCCTGGTGTCTCACAGTGCAGAACAAAATAGAGTTGGTCCATACTCTAAGAGTAAAAAAAATGAGCCATTATCAGGTCACAGAAATGTCCTATTAGACAGCACACAAACACAACTTCTCTTAAAATCAGCATTGTTTGTTAATTAAGAAATTATAAAACTTTAAAAGCTTATATAGAAACTTATTTTGCCAAAATGAATTTGTTCTTTTCTCTTAATTTTTCTTATTTAGTGTACAGGCAGTATCTTCCATCAGAACTGCAATTAAATTGGAGACAAAGTATCCAACTGTGTTTGGCTTGATGGCAGAGAAATGTTTTTCACATGTGGCAGGTCAAATATTTGGTCAACACTAAAAAGAAAATTTCCAATAATCATGGTTAATGTAATATTGAGAACAATTTGACATCACTGAAAGTAATGAGTCTTTGCATTTCTACTAATAAGTAAAAAATAATCATATTAACAACACGTTTGATCCTGTTAGAGGTACATAATATGGGTGTTCTTGCATTATTTTGAATACTCCAGTCATATTAATCGAAGCAAGCTCCCAAAAAGAATCTGTTTAAATTCACATTTCTTAAAAACCCCAAAGATTTGGAACATACAGAAGACTGCAATCCTAATGACCTATATTCAGCAGTACAGTAAGAGGAACGAGCATCCTTGGACAATATTTAGTCTAAAATATTCAACAGTGAGGTAGAATAGAACAGAACAGAATAGTTCAGTTGGAGTAGACCTAGAAAAACTGAGTCCTGCATGTGTGTACTGGTGGCATTCACTACATTCACTGCGACACTTTGAGCTCTACTGCTAAGCCAGTACATCACCCAGCATAACATGAACTGATTTATCTCACAGGTGGAAAATTTATGTGTGTGAGTGGTGGTATCAAAGTCTTCACTAAAATTCAGAAAGATTATGCCCACTGCCTTCTCTTCATCCACCAAACAGGTAGCCTTATTGTAGAATGAAATCAAATTACTAAGGCAGGACTTGCTCTTCATGAACCTATTTTGACTGTGGCAGATAATTTCTTTGTTCTATGAACAACTTTCAGTATTCCCTGGGACAGACTTCTCTGTAACTTTTCTAGGGGCTACAATTAGACTGACAGGGCTGTAATTTCCTGAGTATTCTTGTGGATGGGTATAGCATTCGCTAGCTCCCAGTCAGCAGGGACCTCCACAGATTCCCAAGACCTTTAGGAAATTGCTGAATAAGATCCACCTATAATATCCACTAACTCTCTCAGTGCTCTGAGATGAATTGTCAGATTCAATGGACTTAGGAACATTCAGCTGATAGAACTAGTCCCTCACAGTCTTAAGAGACCAGGGATGGAAAAAACTGTTTGCCTAGTCCTGGTCCCACAACTTTGAGGAACTAGCAGCTAGAGATCTGTTGTTACCATTAAAAACTGAAAATAAAAGGCATTAAATGCCTCTGCCTTTTCCTCTTCCTTTCCTTTAAGTGGCCACTTAAGTGTCACAAGCATCACTCCAACGCTTTCCTTTGAACTTCTCTTGCCATTGACATACTTAAAAAATCGGTTTTTGTTATCTGGCATTACACTGGCCAGCGTTAACTTAACATGAACTCTGACTTTGTTTTCACTTTGCAGATGCAAATAGCAGCTCTTTACTCTCCTAGTGAAGCAAGACCTTATTTTTGGAGTTCATATATTCTTATTCTGTCAAGTTGGAATTTCCTGTTCAGCTGGACTGGTCTTGTGACACAGAGGGATTGCCTTCTCCTTCTTCTTTGTTTTTTTGTGTCTTTTTTTTCTTCAGCATGTTTTTGGCTTTATTTCCCCAGTTTTGAAACACTGATAGCTAACAACACCGAGAAATCTTCATAACTGAAACCACACAAGCCATGAATTTATTTCTGTCTACTCATCAACACCAAAGCACCCTGAGTTTTGATGTACTTGTTCAAAAAGCTTTCCTCTCTCTTGTTCCAGCTACTCACGGGATGAAAATGAAGAGCTCTCTCATTTTCAGTGACTGAATTCACAAAAGGGTTTTCAACAGTATGTACTTCAATCTATCCCATGAGATACAACTATGCATATATCATGGAGACTGTAAGGAAAATCTGTGACTGAAAAATACACAGACAAATTTCTTTGTCAGTGTTTATGAAAACATGACACACTCATCATGTATTACAAAAGCACTGATATCAATGTGTCTTGCTCTCTGGAGGTTTATTGGTGAATATTAAAGATGAGAGAATATTAACAATGAGAGAAAAAGAGATTTTTGAAGTAAAATTATATGTATAAGAGTGGGTCCAATTCTTTAATGAGCCTGACTATCTCTAGACCAATAATCAAAATGAACTAAGATCTAACCTAAAAACAAAAACAAAAAAAACCTTACAACTGGCTGTATCTCCTACCATACCCAATAGGAGCTAAGTCAACTTCAGGACTGTGAACACACCTATGCCTATAAGTGCTGATGTTTTGTGCTACAATGTAATACTACATTTTCACTTTCTTGATTTTGTCTCAAATAGTCACCTCAAATACTACTAACCTAGAAGGAAAAACTTGTATACTTTTCTTCTTTGTTTTTTTCAGATGTGATCTTATTCATTTATAGCTGAATTTATTGAGATTTTTCTCTTCTGCTCAATCTCTTGATCTTTTGTTTATACTGTAGTGCATGAATATTTTATCTTCAGTCTAAGCAACCTATTTTTATCCTATTTTCCTGAATATTTCAGTGGCTGTTCCATACATTATGTCTTGAAGCGGTCATTATTGAGGGTCAGCAGAGAGCTATACACACCATCACTCATCTACCTTTCAGACAGAGGACACTCAGAACAGCATACGGACTTTGATACGAAGGGATTACAGCTCTGCAGGCAGACTTGAGATCACTGAGCATAGCTCATTGGTACACAACATGACACAGTTTGCAAATCACTACTTGGATGCATTTTAGGGAAACTACTAAAAAGGAAGAGGCTGATGGATATCCAGACCAGCTGATGTCCAGAAGAAGCAGATCGTCATATCTCATGAAAATTCTTTGTATTTTCAAGGAAAGTTTTTAGATCCTTGTTTGTGAAGCCTGTCCTTAAGAAATAACCATTTGCTGCTCACTTAACTATTGAAATAAACTCATTTATGTTTATGGATCTTCTAAGTTCTTCTGTCTCACAGAACCAACTGTCTCCATAGGCAAATGCTTTGATTCAGGTATGTAATGCTGAATCCAAACAAACACAGACACAACAAAAGTCCTGAACTAACAAACAAACAAATAAAACAGCTTGTGTAGCTGATGTAGTCACTGGCAGGACACAGCTGGAGTTTATTATTTGTCTATTCATAAAGAAAACTTGTCTTCAAATGTTCCTGTTTTGATGCAGCGCTTTTGTGTTTCACAGCGTCAGCATCGATTGAAGCTGATTGACTTCACTCCTGCTGTAGGATAAACAAAATAAATTAATAAATAAAAGAAAATCTGCCTCAGAAGAGACTGCGACTGAGGATGGAAGGCAAAAGTAAGGATTCGGACTGGAAGAACACAAGGTGCGGTGATTAATAAATCATAGATTCTGGAGAAGGCCGATGTATTTCTGAACTGGATTTAGTGCTTGGTGCCTATATAACAGACCACTGTGCTGTGGTTTAACCCAGCAGATGGCTGGGCACCACACAGTCGTTCACTCACTTTCCTTTCAAAACTTTCTTTGCACATAATGCCGTATGGTATGGAATGTCCCTTTGGTTCTCCCATCTCCTTGCCCCTCACCCCAACCCCTTGTTATAACTCTTTATTATAGACTCTGTCTATAATAAGTCTGTAATGACTGTTTCTTGAAATAATTTGCATCCTCATTTAGTACAGCTGTATGATTTTGCTTTGAGGGAGAAGAGTGAAAAGAAGAATATAACAGTAACCTGAACTGAAAGTCAAGGACAGAAAGCAGAAAATGAAGGGAAACAGAACTTACCTAGTGAGCTGAGACCGAGGTTTTCATGTGCTAAACCTGCCAGAGGCAATCTCAAAAATGGGAAAGAATATTCAATAAACATGGGTTTCATTCAGATTTAGTTGCACTACACATGTTGTTTCCTTTGTTTCAATACAGTTTTCCTCCATTCTCTTGATAGAATATCTCACATTTCTTTGTACATCAAGACATTTTCTACAGACAGTTTCAGAAGGAAAATTACTTTTACTGTGTAAGGAAAAGGCAGGGAATTCCCTACATGGGAAGGGAGGAAAGAGAGGAAAGAAAGAGGAGGGGAGGGGAGGAAGGGGAAGGAGAAGAAGAGAAGGAGAAGACGAAGTAAATTTACTTGCTCTTACTTAGAAAGTGGGCAAGGATAAAAGTAAAGAATTACAATTGCCTTGGATAAGGTGGGAGCAAAGCCAAGATTGTATGAGCCTCCTTTTCCTAACTTTAGCTTCTTGTTCAGCAAGGATTCTATTTCTTGGTCTAACACGCCACATTGCCTTGGCTCAGATTACTGACTCAAATGAATAAGGTGAAACTACAGGGATAGTATGAACTGTGAAATGGGAAGCACTAACAGTACAAGGATTCAGAAGAGAAATGAATAACACAAAAGGATATAAAATCCTGAGGAAAACAAACAAACAAACAATAACAGCAACAAAACCAGGAAATTTATATGGAGCCTAGGGTTGTCCAGTCCTCAGCTCTCCTTAATACTGGACATATCAATAGAATTCATGGAGGTCATCAGGTCAGCAACATTGTGGACCTGCTAAGGATGTGGAGGGCCCAACCAATGTATTCCTGATTGGTCTGTCTCACCATCACAATCTCTCTGGTGAGTAGGGAAGATGTGCTTGTGCAACCAAATAGCTCTGTAAGTCCCTGTTATTTTTTGTGTGGTAAGTTGTAAAACTTACAAATGCAAGGAACTCATGCCTAAACATCCAGTTACTAGGTCACTTGTTAGAGACATCAGGTCCATATTCATTTTCTCTCTTGATCCTTACCTCCTATGCCCACTCTCCACTCCCGTCTTCAAAAACAGTGATCTGTATTAATTTTGAGATGAATTCTACCTAGGTATAGCTTCAATGTTTTCTTCTTCATGTAATTAACAGTGGCTTTTCATTAAAAAGAAAGCTCAATGAAAATTAAAAATTGTTTTATTTATTTTTATTTGAAACATAGAACCAGTCTGACTTTCAATTAAGAGAGAATGTTTGTCACCTTAAATTCACTTGTTTTTGAAGCGCTTCCCCTTTCTCTAATTAACAAAAAAAATAATTACTGTTCATTTGCTTAGCAACAAGTCATCTGTCCATGAACTGAGTATGGTTATATGATTGGCGGTGAGAAGAATTTCTTAAATTTTAAAATTTCCTGGGAACAGAGCTATTGTTACTGCCTAATAGAGTGAACACTCTCCTTGTCTGTGGTGAGTGAACAACTTCTTCACTTTGGTAACTATTGCTATTGCTAATTTGCCTCTCTGCCCTGAAGTGAAAAATAAACAGAGGTGTTTATTTTGTGACATTTGATTATATTTCAGATTCAGATCAAAATGTCACAGGAGAAGGTTAGCTGCACTGAGAGATACTCAGTAGCTAGAAATACTTAGAATACCTAAAATGTAGTGATGTTTTTTTCCCTAAGTAGAAGAAATCAAGCTACGGCAGGGGAGATTCAGGCTGGACATGAGGAAGTATTACTTTTCAGAAAGGGTGGTCAGGCACTGGAATGGACTGCCCAGGGAGGTGGTGGAATCACCGACCCTGGGGGTGTTCAAGGAAAGACTGGATGTTGCGTTGAGGGACATGGTTTAGTAGGAGCTATTGGGAATAGGTGAACGGTTGGACTGGGTGATCTTTTAGGTCTTTTCCAACCTTAGTGATTCCATGATTCTATGATTCTATGAAATAAAAGTTAGGCTTGATAAGTAAGCTATTATAAACGCTAAAAGCTTTCTGTCCTTCTTGTTCAACCTTCTTGATGTGCAGCCTCATAACTTTCCTTAACTTATTGACCTTACCAGGATATGGAAACTGTTGATGAGGGTTATGAAATTCAAAAATAATCTTAAATCTTGGCTGTTAAGATTTTTTGTCATTGAATCTCGGCCCCAAAAAGATCAGGTATCTTTCCTCTGGAAGGGTTGGATATTTGGGGTGAGGTATGGTAAAGTGATCTTTTTCTTTTGGGATAATGATCAGTGTGAGGTCAGTTTGCTGCAGGCTCTAGAGTTAGTTTCTCTATTCTCTTTCCCAATAATAGTTTATTGCAACATGAGAACAGATTAAAGTTTTTTGTTTCTACAAGATAGAGAGGTCAATCTTTCATCTCCTAAAATACAGCTGTGTCCTTATTACTGTTTCACTACTTGTGTTCAGTGACTAAATGAAGGCAGGATAAAAAATAATCCCTGGTTGAAGAAGATAAAAGCAAGCCAGATAACCTTACTCCAACTGCTGCAAAATGAAAATGTGCTCATGAAAAGAAGCTTTGGACAACAGTTATACACAGTTATACACAGGATGCTACCGTCAATGTTACACAAACTAAATGAGACAGTTAAAAGAGACAGCACTGAATAAATAGATGTGTTTCTACTAAGCATTTATTCATAATGTGAGAAACACGCTCAAGATAAAAAATTTCTAATCAGGCAAAGATCTCTATGAATAGCAGTTTATTCATTACTGCAATAATGAGCGCACACCCCCTACTGACAAGGAAGAAATCATGCACCTCGTCAGTGAAATCCATTCTGTTATTTCCCCTGGGTCTGACGCAGGTAAAGCCTCTCCTGACACTCATTGGTTGAATATCTCAGCTCACAATCTTCCGACACTGTTGCTACTTTACATTCCCATACAATGTCTGTTACCAAGCCATTGCCTTTGGGTATTTTCTGTACTTTTTATGGCAATAGGAGAATATTTTCCAAAATTAGCACACAAGTCTGTCCTGTACTAGCCTCTCCCCTATCCTACGTAATTATCTTACCTAGTGCCTGTGCCAATTCTACTCAGGTGGGAATGCCCCAGTCTCAACTCTACTCTGTTCAGCAGTTTTTCTTTGTGAAAAACAACTTATCCTACACCACATACAGAACTACTTGAAATTTCCAGTGCAAAAACACAATCTACCTCCCACAATTAGTTTGTCACAGAGATACAATGTACTGCTCAGTAATTCTTTAGTAATAATGTAAGATGGACAACAAGTTCCAGCTATAAATGGTGTTAGTTAGATGAGGCAAGAAAATCAAATATGCCGATCAGTAAAACCAAACATGGGTCACATCTGAAAGCTTTGCAAAGACTGTCTTGGCATTCATACAGACAGATCTTGGCATTCCGCTCTGCTGGATGTCACACAACAACAAAAATGACAGACATGGAATGATGAAAAAAAGCGAAGTGAATTCTTATATATACCACGGCTTATGTGGTTTTGCAAGAATGGGACTTCTTTATTTCTTTGATCCATATTCCAATAATATTATTGTGTAAATAAATATGAAGCTTGAATTTTGCCAAGTTTTGAACTTTGAATGGACTGTGAAATGAAATTCAGAAATTATCTTTTATCCTTCTACAGCCACATATCCTCAAAGGGCACTGCTTTACCCTGCCTGGGCTAACTCTTGCTTCTGAACTTCTGTTTAGGGCTGCATTTTTGGGTCTGCTAGGTATCCCTGATACCCACACTCCTAAGCATATCTTATTGAAGATTTCTGTAACTTCTGGGACTATAACCTTGTTTTTCCCTGTTTGTGTTCAAGGCAGATTTACAATTCTCAATCAGTTAATACTGTTTGATAAGTAGTTTCAGTTTTATTTAATTTCTTGCCAGAGTAACCTGGCATGTACAACAATTTATGTATTCCTACTTGTTTTCTCAACAATACTTCTTTTTGATTCCATAAATGACTTGATTTCATTTCGCAAATCATCACAGCTTCTTAGCATTTTATCCCAACTTAGCAACTCCCCTGCCTGCTGGAGGCCCACCACTGCAATTGCAAATAAAATCTGTTTAATCAGAGATACCGTCCCGGAAGCATTATTTGGATATTTCCAACACTTACTGAGATACCATTAACAATTACCTCAGTATTTGAAATGACAATGCAAGGAAATGTTGATAACGCATTTCAATATCCAGTGCTGCCGATCCCGGTTTATGCCCTAGTTCTCTAGAGCATATGTACACAGACAGTGATTCTTAAAGAAAATGAAAAAGACACCAGAAGAAAAGGGCTCTGGAGATACCAATATCACAGAGTTGAGATCACAAATTCAGTGCAGCATGTAATAATAATTCAACTGGCCAAAGCAGTATTCCATAACATATTGTCATATTGTTAAGACAATATGTTCATGCCGAAGGAGTTTTGAAGGGGACAGAAACTCGTCTAACTCTCTTCTGGTGCTTGGTAGGTTAGATTTGCCTAGTGTCTTGCAACATACACCACTCAACTAAGATGACAATTAGCTCAGCAGTGCAGGAGAGAAGGTGAATTCTGGCTCATCATAAATATGCATACGAGTGCCCATCTCAATGGGAGGGCTATTCATATTCTGAATCCAAAAGGCCTACCATCTCTTAAAGTAGTTCTGTAAAAGTATCTGATTTAATGTGGGAGCGAAATGCCGCTTCTGCTGTTAGAATCAGCAAGATGAGTATTTCATGGTTTCTGCTGCCATCTATTGTCATTTATTGGTACTAACAATTCTTTTTGGGATTGTCTTCATTCCCATAAATGGGGGTCTTTACTAATCCCTACCACCTGTCCTTTAGATAATCCTTCCACATTAATGCACGCTTAGTAGATACGATGAAATAATTAATAAGTACCAAAAATGTAACTTGTGTATGATAGACTATTCTGTTTTGCCAAGAGGCCCTCAGCAAAAGAACAACTTAAGGAGCCTCTGACATGAGGTCAAACTGTCCCTCTTTTGGATTAGGCGGAATGTAACTGATGCTCCCCTACGTTTTTCCTTCCAACTTACCTCTATCCCAGGACAGCAGGGTGTCCAGGAATAATGGCCTAGTGCTCATTCATGAGCAAACGTGAGAAGTTCATTGGCAATATATGCTTAGCTAGCAGCAATTCTTCTTTAGCCAGTATCTGTATTTTCAGTTGAATGTCGGGAAAATTGTGAGCCTGCAGTACTCAGCCAATGGGGAAGCAGGGCAGGGAGAGATAAGTGTTGGCCGATAGGGAATCAAAGACCTGATGGCTGTTCTCTACTGGAATGTCCCCTAACACCTTTCTGACAATGTAATCTGCCAGTTAGAGGTGGTTTTTACAAGTAGTAGTTAAGGTATGATCAGTAAGGAACTTCATTTTCAGATTGGCAGGGTTTTTAGGAGCTCCTACCTCCTTCGTTCACTTTACAACTTGTGTCTTTAAATAACTGGAAACAGCACTTATGTAGCTTACTGTTGCAGGGACTTGAGTAGGTTTCTTCCTGTGACAAACCTAACTGCAGCTTTTCCTTATTTGATTATGGATTGGGCATTATTGCCAAGCCTTGTAGGGGTATGAAAGAACAACAAAGGAATTCCATGAATTGTTATGGGCTGTGGATATATCCAATTTTGCTTACTAATTAAAAAATGAAAAAAAAGAAATTAAAAGAAAAAAAAACAATTCTATGCTTGGTGGAAAGCAGCATCTTCTCTTAAAATCTTATCTGTCTTATGAAAAAACACTTCTGCTTCTCAGCTTTGGGTGCTGTTTTGTTCTTGATCTGCTTTGTGGATCACAGAACACAGAAGTGGAGAAACGTAGAACCCCACTACAAAGAATTGTCGCTCGAAATTCCATAGTGTGTGTGTATGCTCCTGTAGTGTTAGTTAGTTAGTTAGTCGGTGTGGAGAGGTTGCTCTCACACAAGAAAAAAACAAACCAAACAGACAAACAAAACAAACAAAACACCTCTCAGGTGTATGTTGGCACATTGGAAGGATGTTGCAGCGGGGCCACGGGGAATATTAAATAAGAAACTAGGAACATAAATGGAATAATGGGACCAGTTTTCTAATTGAGTACCTGATCATGAGAGACCAAGTGCTGGGTGTTTGTGGAAGCTGAAGAATTGTACAGTTTGATTTGTGGATTTTGAAAGGAATGGGACAAACTGTTTTGATGGTATAAGAAAGGTAATTGTTACTGGTATACAGAAGTAGAATGGAGGGTATGTGGAAGTGTAACTGAGGGTACGACAAAGGAAAAAGGGCTAAAGAGAAAGTGAATTAATCTGTGCTGGTGTGAGAGCAACCTCCCCACGCAGTTTCCCCGCGAGCTGTGATGACAAGGGTAGAAGGGAAAAGCCTCTCTTAAAGAGGCAACTGGAGATTCGAGGGGCAACATATGTTGTGTTCTCAGGGAGCACATTCGAAAAAGTCGGGAGCGATCCTTTCTGGACTGCGGAGAAAATAACTCCCCTCTCGGAGGAACGGCAGCAGGCTGAATTCGGACGTTCTCGGCTTCAGAACGGCACGACTTTGCTCTCACGGCTCGGAAGTGGCACTCGCGCTGAACTGCTCCGGAGCGTTTGCCATTGCTGCCCGATAAGTCGCGCTTGTCGCCGAATGCCGCTTTCAGCCTCCAGCCGTGGTGTCGTGTTCCTCCGTCGCCGAGAAAGGGCGTCTGTCGCTGGCAGCTTTTCTCCGACTTGCGGGCTCTTCTCCGCACATCGGAAAGGAGCGGTTTGGACTTTGCCGGGTGTACATATATGCAGAACGCACTACGCCTGGCTCTGAACGTTGTGTCCGTGCCTTCATTTCGAGCGACAATTCTTTGTAGTGTGGTTCTCCGTAGCCCCACTTCTGTATTCTGTGACCACAAGGGTAGAAGTGAAAAGCCTCTCTTAAAGAGGCAACTGGAGATTCGAGGAGCGACAGATGCTGTGCTCCCAGGGAGCACATTCGAAGAAGTCGAGAGAGATCCCTTCTGGACTGCGGAGAAAAAGCCCCCCTCTCGGAGGAGCCGCACTGAATATCATTAAGTCCAATGGACTGAATAGTTGCTAATTACAGGAATTCATGAGAAATATAGATGCTGATTATGGGGACATCATTAACTTTTCTGAAGGAAGGTGGCTAAGTTGGGGTAAATTGCTAAGAGGATGTGATGATTTGCGAAATGAAATCAAGTCATGTATGGAATACAAAAGAAATATTGTTCCTAAAGGTGAAGATGAGAAATGGCTTTCATAGCTAGTTTTTTTGGTGGATTTGACAGCTCGTTTAAATGAGCTAAACATGCATCTTCAAGATGAAAAATCACCTGATCTGTGCTGTTTCAAACCAAAACAAAATGGAAAAAAAAAAGTAATGAAACTGAAATTATGGCAAGCTCAACTTATGGAAAGTTAGAAAAAAGAAAAAAAAAAAAACCAAAACCTTTATTTATTAGGAAGTTTTGTTGAAAAGGTGATACAATAAAGATATGCTGCTAATGAAATATACAGATTTTCAAATTAAATTCTCCCTTTGTTTGTCACTATTTCTGCACACAATAGTAATGAGAGCTGTTCTGACAGGACAAATACTGGCACTTATTAAGTGGGCATATACACCACTACATCAAAGATACTGAGGCACCAATGAATCAAAATGTTTGACATGTTCTCAACCCTTTATAGCACCTTTTTTTCTCTAAGGCTATTAAAACAAGAGAGAAGTCATGTATATAGTCCAAAAAAAGAAAATCAGAGACATTTCTCCCAGGTCTGTGCAATCATTTCAATTACTTCCCAGGAGTAGTATAAGATAATAAAATAGAAAAATTGTCCACCAGGTGGCATGTAAGACACAGTATTAGGGTAGCAATACTGTAAATGCATCCAGTTCTGCTCATGCAAGACACTTGACCTTTCTTGTTGGTTTGGGGTCAAATGAACATCTATAATTATACAGAGTAATCCACAAGCTTTTTCACAGAACCATAGGATCACAGAATGGCTCGGGTTGGAAGGGACCACAAGGATCACGAATCTCCAACCCCCTGCCACAGGCAGAGTTGACAACCTCTGTATCTGGTTCTAGACCAGACTGCTCAGGCTGGCCTTGAACACCTCCAGGGACAGGGCACCCACAGCCTCTCTGGGCAGCTGTTCCAGCACCTAACCACTCTCTCTGTAAAGAACTTCCCCCTAACAGCCAACCCCAATCTTCTCTCCCTCAACTTAAATCCATTTCCCCTTGTACTGTCATTATTTACCCTTGTAAAGAGTTGACTCCCCTCCTGTTTAGGCTCTCTCTAGGTATTGAAAGGCTGTAATGCAGCTTTTTCTTCCCCAGGCTGAACAAGCACAGCTTCTTCTGCCTGTCTTTGTAGGGGAGGTGCTCCAGACCTCTGCTAACTTTGAGGCCCTCCTCTGGATCCTCTCCAACTGCTTTCTGTCTTTCTTGTATTAGGGGCTCCAGACCTGCATTCAGTACTCTAGGTGGGGCCTCATGAGGGCAGAGTAGAGAGGGACAATCACCTCCCTGTCCCTGCTGGCCTCCCCTCTTCTGATGGAGCCCAGGACACCATTTGCTTTTTGAGTTGCTAGAGCACTCTGCTGGCTTATGTTAAGTTTTTCATCCATCAGGACCCCCAGGTCCTTCTCTGCAGGGCTGCTCTCAAGGACCGCTCCTTCCGGCCTGTATAAATGCCTGGGATTCCTCTGGCCCAAGAGCAAAACCCTGCACTTTGCTGTGTTGAACCTCATCAGGTTCACCCAGGCCCACCTTTCAAGCCTGTCGAGGTCCCTCTGAATGGCATCCCTTCCTTGCACCGTGTCAACCACACCGCTCAGCTTGGTGTCATCAGCAAACTTGCTGAGGGTGCACTCGATTGTCTCACTGATGTCAGTATAAAAAGATGCGAAAGAGCACTGGCCCCAAGACAGGCGCCTGGCGGAAATCACTTGTTACCAGCCTCCACCTAGACATAGAACCATTAATCACCACCCTTTGTCTGCATCCTTTCAACCAATTCCTTATCCATCAGGTGGCCTCAATTTGGAGAATGCAGTGGGGGACCGTGTCAAAGGCCTTGCTCAAGTCCAGCTAAAATGACATCAGTCACCTTCCCTTTGTCCACCAATGCCATCACTCCATTGCAGAAGGCCACCAGATCGGTTAAGCATGACCTTTCCCTTTTTGTTTTTATTTTTGTTCTCCTGTTAAAAACAAAAACAAACAAACAAAAAAAAAAAACAAAAAAAAACAAAAAAAAACACCCAAACTTTTGTTACTTGCATTCTCTATAAGTGTTGACATGTTGACAGTGTCAAGCTCTTTACCAATCTATTGGCCTTTCTGGTTTGAGCAAGAAATTGCACTTCAAGTTTGTGCACTTGTTTTTGTTTGTGGGATAATTTCTACTCCTACAGTATCATATCCTTTTGATATTCCACAGTTGAACAACTAGAGTAATAGGGACAGAGAGTTTTGGCAAATGCAGAAGCAATCAAAGCACAGAAAGCAAAGCTTTGTAAGTGTTCCATAGTTTGTATCATATCTGATCATAAATTGATAACCATAAATTAAATCAAATATATCCACGGCTTTACCTTCTCCAATCAAAATGGAAAGGACTCATAGCCCCTTACAGTGAGGATTATCTACTTAGGTCTGATACACAATGTGCTCTGGAAAACTGTAGCAAGTACAAACAGTACAAAAAGAAATTTGAGATAATCATAGCTGGCTAATACATTGTAGCTATGTAAAGAAGGGAGGAGAGGCAGAATTCAGAACGTTTTCAGAAATAGGTCAAAGACGTTAAAAAAGGTTTCTTGCTAGGCTTCAACC
This sequence comes from Lagopus leucura, assembly GCF_019238085.1. Classification (NCBI taxonomy): domain Eukaryota; kingdom Metazoa; phylum Chordata; class Aves; order Galliformes; family Phasianidae; genus Lagopus; species Lagopus leucura. The sequence continues at coordinate 25,904 of NW_024965336.1, forward strand.
TTTGACAGAGCTACAGACAATTTCTATGTATGTTTGGTGATTTCTGGCAGGTCGTTTTCTCACTTACACTCATAGAATCACTCAGGTTGGAAAAGACCTTAAAAATCATCAAATCCAACCATAACCTAACCACACTACTTTTGCTCTAACAACCCTCTACTAAATCATGTTCCTGAGCACCGCATCCAAACGGATTTTAAAACATCCAGGGATGGTGACTCAACCACCTCCCTGGGGAGCCCAGTCCAGTGCTTTTCGAACTTCAGCTCTGAGAAAAGGTCCAAAATTCATTTGGGATTCTTACTACCTTGTACTGTAAATCTCTGAATTCTGTATGGATGGGGCCTTATAAATATTTCTATAATTAGTCAAAGGACAGTAATTATTTTTTCCCTACAGGTTAAATACTGCTGATTAGCTGCTTACTTTTTAGACAGTTCTCTGTCCTTAGTATTTACACGAGTCTTTTTCTGACCTGCTGTAAGCCCGTTAGTCCAAACCAGATAAGGAGTCTAATTTTAGAGCTGGAGATAGTGTAACACTGTTACTAGTTGATACTTGCTATTTCACTGCATTCTAGGATTATGCAATAAACAAAAGAACTGCCTCAGAGAAGAGAATGGCTTATGAATTATAATGCAGTAGTGATCTTGTTTTTGGTGTTATTATTGCATATGTATATCTGCCTTTGCATGGTTAGTTCTAGAAGATACTGTCTACAGGTATTGCTGACAGTTTTCTTCCCCATCATCTCTGTATCTCTCATTGTCTTTTTCATAGTTTCCATTGTGTTTTTTTTTTTTCTTCATTTCTTTTTGTTTGTTTGTTTGTTTGTTTGTTTGTTTGTCTGTACGGCTGTTGTTTTAGTTTTTGTTTGTTGTTTTTTTGGGGGGATGGACAGGGGGGTTTGGGAGGGCTGAGTTGGTTGTTTTAGCTTGGTTGTTGTGTTTGTGTGTCTGCTTCCAAGTGACTTCAGTATATGTCCATCTCAGAAATCTGTTTGTATTATGATCTTTAATGCAAATATGAAAAAGATTTACTACAGACACCTTTTCACTGATATTCTGATACTTCACTCAACTAAGGAAACCTCATTATTCTTCAGCAGCTCATCTACAAACTGATTAGTAGAGAAGAAGCCACTAGTAGTAACAAACAATTAAGAGGCCATGGCCACCTGAGGGAAACCTCATGGTGTTTTGTTTTGTCCAGGGAAAACCAGTTGATTATTTTCAGAACTTGCATAAATTAAAAAAAATAAATAAATAAAAATTATAAAAATAAATAGTAATAATAATTAAAGTACGAAAAGACCATTCAAGCTGCATGAAAATAAAATCATGGATTCTCACTACCACTGTTGCTGAATTTGTTTATAAAGCCAAGATCATGGCCTCAATCTACTGTGTAAAACTGCATCACTTGACATGATGTCTTCCTCTAAAGAGGGATTAAAAACACAAACCAAATTTTAGAATCCATTTGAAAATCAATTTTACTTGATTTCCCTTAACTTCAATAATATAATGAAACCCAACCTTCAGTTAAAAGGATGAGTAACGTGAGCAAACGTGGATTAATAACTGGTATAACTGAGTGATATTATTCTATAGACTTCAAAGGTGTCTGCCTTCTGAATATCACCAGATTTACAAAAGATCATTCAGATCAACGCTTTAAACGTATGCTATCAAAATAAGCTCAACTAGCTTACACAAATGACTAGGCATTTTCACTTTCAATACATATGATTTAAAATGATACCTTTAAAGTAGAGACCAAGCTCGGTGTGGCTTCCATCATTTCTAGCCTTGCTATATTAACTACATCTCAAGAATAAGGATTGCGCTCTTATGGAAAAATTAGGTAGTGAATGTCAGTCTTACTGAGTAGACTAACGGTCATCACTTTATCTAAAAATAATACAACACGGATCACACAAATATACGTTTTCTTGTCTGGAAAAAAGCAAGAATTTTCAGAAGGAGCATGAAATCACAAGCAGCATGGATGTTCAGATTTTGTATATTCAAAGGCAAAAAAAGAATTCTCATAGAAAATATGTAATCCTTTATCGCCTTTGGAGAAACTGCATGTATGCAAGAGCAGTTGGTGAATCAGATGCTAGGGGAGTACTGCTTTGTCTTATCCACAAGTCAGTTCTTTCCACTTAAACACAACAACTTATAAACAGAATTAGGTAATGTTGGAGGAAGATCAAAGAACTGGATTGAGTACCAAAAAACATTCAATGCTGCCAAACTCTTTTAAAACAGCTCAAAGGAAAATATTTGATTTTACTGTACATCAGAAATACTTGAAGGAAAGAAATCTTTATACTCTAGGTCATCAAAAGCCCAAAAGGTAATGCTAAGTCCCAGTGCTCCTGATGATACAAAAAATGAAAAATTGTCTTTTAATGCAAATATAAATGACATATTTTTTCTGAGATATCAAAGGAAGAGAAAGAGGCTGGAGGGTCACCTGAGATAGTCAACCTGTCTCCGATATTGTGAGCTCCTCCATCAAGACAAAAAGGAAGGGCTGTTGCTCTAGGTGACAACCTTCCGAGGCAAAAAGAGGGCCTGATATGTAAACCAGATCCAACACATCGGGAAGTCTTTGGTTTCCCTGGAGAATGGGTAAGAGACATTATTAGAAATCTCACAAGCCTAGTACAGTCATCTGATTACCCTTTTGTGTGTGTGTGTGTGTACTGGCAGTAGTTGTCAAATTCACAGAGGTCAGGCAATGTAAACAGAAGTAGGAGGAGGCTTTAGAAGTTAGGAAAAAGTGCTGATACCTTGTACAATTCGGAGATAACAACTTTGTTCCGACAGTATCCTGAGTACCATTATTGTGCTAGGATGTAGCTGTCAACTGAACTCTGCACCCCTTTGTGGCCTTGTCTATTAGCACGGATGAGTCTGCTCAGTGTTGTCATGGCTAGTGAAATTGGGCCACATCAGTTTTCTGCAATGAGGAACTATAAAAATGAACACGGGATAATGAAGGTAAAGCTTATGAATTATTGGAAGGTCTTCTTCAATGTAAAAAAAGATAATTACTGAAAAAAAGATTTCAGCCCAGGTCTTTGATTCAACAGAAGGGGAATGCAAGCTCATCAAATATGCCTGTAGTGTTTGCGGGTACAGCTCTCCTGAGTTCTGAAATACCACATCTTTCTTCTGCTAAAGGTGGATTTGGCACGCAAATTTGCCCAGGGAATACCAGCTTCTGTATTTTCCTTCATCATTCTATTCCATTTAGTCAGAGTTGCAGCCAAACTGAGAACGCCATGACCATTGCTACAAACACCTCAAAGGAACTATAACAAGGCAGAAAGAAGATCTGAACTTTAGACTAAGGATGACAGCCCTACCATTCCTGCCTGAGTTGGTAGCCCCATGATCTGGAAGCAGTTGTGAAGTGAGAACACACATGCACACACAGCTCCAGAAATCAGATTTCCTGCACCATGAACGGACCCCTTTCAACGGTCATTGTTTTCTCAGAACTTGCAACTTTCCACCCTGCAACAAAACATCATCCTTCAACCCAGCAGAGATCTGGGTTGCTTCCTTTATTTTTTGAAAGTGACAGTTTTTATGAGATAAGCAGAGGCCAAGGGGAGAAATTGGACATAGTGCTCATTTTCTGCTGAGCCATCCCTGTAACACACTCTGGGATCCTGTTACTTTCTGCAGCATGTCATTTTTAATTGCCTTATCATAAAATACTTTTTAAAGCACTGAACATTAAGGGATTTAAACCTCTTTAATGCTCCTGGATGGCAATCTCTCAAGGCTCATATTGAGGCCAGCTCCATATAAGAAATAGAATGTGGGCAACAAAGGGATACCATAAATTAATGACAAGTATTGTAGAGAATATTTGAAACACTTGAAATAAGACCTCTAGGAGATCTGCATTTCAATAATAAGCCAAAGCAGTAAGTGAGGGAGGAAGGAAGGAAGGAAGGAGGGAAGGAAGGAAGGAAGGAAGGAATATTTCTGTTCTTTCCGGGGTAAAGTCATTTATTCCTCTCCAAGCAAAAGGTTTTATACAATGTAATACAGGTAGACACAGGTGTGTGAAATTAAACCTGTACAGGGAAAGGCCCACAACAGCAATCAGATGTGCATAGACTGGGGTAAAGCAATATGAAAACCATGGTATCACTGCACTCAAAAAAAAAGAAGGTTCATCTTGAATATAGCAAAGTGCTGTCAGCAGCGGTACACACAATGTTGCAAAAACACTGAGGTCTACAATGCAATAGGAGCCAGTCTGGGGAGTGTAATAGCTGCCTTATCCTGAATAACTGCAATTCACAGAAATCTGTGATTATCTAAGAAATGTGGATAGCAACACCTACGCTCACAGGGGTGAATGGGATCCTTTTAGCTGACTCCAAGATTTTCCTATCACATTATCTCTAAAGAATGAAGAGAAATCAAGTTCATGTAATTGAGTTTGTTCAGTACGCAGGTATTTGAAAGCAATGCAAGTTAGTTAGACCCTTGGTATCATTAATGAGTGGTTTCAGATAAGGAAAAACTGTCCCAAAGCACCATGAAGGAGCTCAGCAACACTTCTGAAATGAGCTGCAGCTTGGACATCAGTGCAGCGGGTCACACTGGAGGAA
>NW_024965337.1:0-1137 GCF_019238085.1 Lagopus leucura
CCCCTGACCCCATAACCACCCCATAGGACCCCAAAGGACCCCCTGACCCTATAAAGACCCCACAAAGACCCCATAAAGCCCCCATAGGCCCCCATACCGGTGGCATTGAGCAGCTGGGGCAGGAATGGGGTCCAGAAGGTTCAGGCCTTTGACCCCACATCCCAACATCCTCCTGACCCCATAACCACCCCATACTGACCCTATAAACCCCCTGACCCTATAAAGACCCCACAAAGACCCCATAAGGACCCCATAGGCCCCCATACCGGTGGCGTTGAGCAGCTTGGGCAGGAATCGGGTCCAGAAGGCGCAGATTTGGGTCCTCAATCCCTGCCCCACAGCCAGGGGTCGGGCGTTGAGGTGGGCGTAGCGCTGACCCGACGGCGTGTAGGGAGGCCAGACGGGACCCCCGACCCCCCCGTTAGGGTCACTGCGGGGTCAAAGGTCAGACAAGGGTCAGGGAAGGGACAGAGGTCAGCTGGGGATCAATGGGGGGCATTGGGGTCGATTTGGATCCGTGGGGTCAATGGGGGTCGGTGGCAGCCAGACGGGACCTTTGACCTCCCCCATAGGTTCACGGTGGGGTCAAAGGTCAGACAAGGGTGAGGGAGGGGTCAGAGGTCGGCTGGGGGTCAGCGGGGATCAGTGAGAGGTCAGTGGGGTCAATGGGGATCCATGGGGTCAGTGGCGGGCAGGTGGGAGCCCTGACCCCCCCCGTTAGGGTCACTGTGGGGTCAAAGGTCAAACAGGGGTCAGAGGTCAGCTGTGGGGAGGCTGGGGTCAGTGAGGGGTGAATGGAATCAATGGGGAGACATGGGGTCAATGGCAGCCAGATGGGACCCCTGATTCCCCCCCCCCATTAGGGTCACGGCGGGGTCAAAGTTCAGACAGGGGTCAGGGAGGGGTCAGAGGTCAGCTGGGAGTCAATGGGGGTCAGTGAGGGGTCAATGGGGACACATGGGGTCAGTGGCAGCCAGACCCAATGTCCCCATTGCCCCCATTGACCCCAATGTCCCCAGTTGACCCCATTGACCCCCACTGACCCCAATGCCCCCATTGACCCCAATGTCCCCAGTTGACCCCATTGACCCCACTGCCCCCATTGACACCAATCCCCCTATTGCCCCCATTGACCCC
>NW_024965338.1:0-4851 GCF_019238085.1 Lagopus leucura
CAGGAAGCTGCTGACCAGGACAGGGCACCCTGTGGTGGTGGTGGCAAGGCCCATTGAACTCAGCTGTGTGGGACTGGGAGCACAGAGCACTGCTCTCACCTTGCTGAATGCACTGTTGGGGTCTCCAGCATTTTTTCCTGTGTTTGTGAATAAGGGGCTAAGAGATGGGAGTGGTGCTTTGAGGTGGCTGCATGGTTACTGCTAAGGAAGGGTTTAGTTTGCACCATTATGGGCAGTAGGATAGCAGCACCTCCCATGGGTGCAGCCACTGCCTGCTGTTACCATCACTAGTTTGCTCAGGGTCTTCATTGTGCAGCTAGGAGCCCCATCCCAGTGCTTCCGCACAGAAGCATCAAACTGCAGCTGATCTTACCTATAGAAAATGGCATAAAAGCCTCCCTCTTCCAGAACTGACCGTCTTTCAGGAAATGCTCAGGATTAAAGCTGTGAGGGGTTTCCCAGTCCTTCTTGTCAAGCATCACGGAGGATAGGTTTGGGACTACAATAGTGCCCTGCAGAAAGAAAGAAAATCACTTTGCACTCTCTCTGCCACTGCCAACAGGAGGAAAAATTTTACTTTCCTGTGTGCTAGCCATGAAGAACATCTGTATTCAAATCCACCACAAGTATTTTTTCCTCAGGGATGATCTCTGGGCAGGGTAAGGATGCTGCTGCTTTGTCCGTTTGTGGACTGGGAAATGGGAGTGTTCTCCTAAAGGCTGGTCTGATGTATAGTGAAGTTACCTTGGGCAGGTGGAAACCAGCCAGGACTGTGTCCTTCATTGCCTCTCTAGGCAAACTGAAAGGGATGATGTTGCCTTTCCTCTGCACTTCATGGATGACGGCATTGGTGTAGGGCATCTTGTCCCTGTCCTCCAAGGCTGGCTGCCGTGTCTGCCCAATGACAGCATCAATCTCTGCTTGCACACGGGCTGTTTGGAAAGAGGAAGCATCAGCTATAGTGCAGCAAAGCCATAGCTCCCCTGGGGACACCATGTCATTTTTGTTGTTTGGCTCCCCCAAGGATCATCCCACATCATGTATCACCAGGGCATCTTGCATCTTCAGGTACTAAAGGGGCCCTGAGCTCTGTGCAGTGCACCTGTCACCTCTGCCAAAATGCCAGTCTTTGTTGGAGAGGTTGCCCCTTTTGTCTGTTGGTATTCCAATATTAGAAGGGCAAGGATCATCATAGCAGAGGCATGTGGCTGAATGCAAAAACAAACAAACAAACCACCAAACTTTCCTGTGCCTAATTTGCAAGAGTACTGAGGGATTCACATAATTGCAAGGGTTGGAAGAGATCACTAGGGATCGAGTCCAACTCTCCTGCTTAAGCATCTTCCCTACTGTAGGTCACATGTGTAAACATCCAGGCAAGTCCTGAGTATCTGCCAAGGAGGAGACACCTTAAGCACTCAGAGCAGCCTCTTCCAGCGCTCTGTTACCTCTACTCTAAAGCAATTCTTCTGCAAGTTTGTGTGGAACTTCCTATGTTCCAGTTTTTGGCTGTTCCTCCTTTTCTTATACTAAACAACACTGAAAAGAGTCCAGCCACATACAATTACCTCCCACACTTCTTAGGTATTTATAAAGGGGTCCTTCTTGGCAGAGCTCCTCTCCAATAGGTCATCCATCCCCAAACTGTTGTACTGTTGCTTGTGGTTATTTCTCTACAGGTGCTAAACTCTACACTTGCTTTAGTTGAATCTTATCAAACTTTTCTCCTCTCTTGGCCTGAACAGAATATCTCACCAAGCTACAATAGGGCTGTGCACGTTCTACTCATACCTTGAATCTCTGGATATATGGCCATAAACAGCAGGGCCCAGCGGATGGTTGTGGAGGTGGTCTCAGTCCCAGCAAAAAACAGGTCGAGAGTGCATGCAACCAGGTTATCCTCGCAGAAATCACTGCCATTGGGCTTCAGAAAATCAAGTGTTAGTGCCACATTAAAAGCAAGAACTTCCCCCAAAATCAGACTCAGTCCCGCCTCAAGGCTTTTGGCAGAAGCTGCATCCTCATTCCTCCAATGGATGCTCCAAAACTAATGTCCATCCTGAGCTCACATATGGACACACCAGCAGCTCAGGTGGGGAATTTCATTTGCTTCTCAGCCCTCCTGATCTCCAGTCCCTACTGAGGAAGGCCTTGCTCCACACTGCTGACCTTGGCCATCTCCTGCAGGTAGCTGTCGATGAAGTCTCGGCTCTCTGAGGGGTTCAGGTCTTCCTTATGTTTGCTGATCTTCTCTTTCACAAAACCTTTCATGAGTCTCCAGTTTTCAAAAATGGTTTGGTGAGATCCTGGGAAGTACTTTATTATGGAGGGGAAAGCATTGTACAGCTTTGGATAGAAAAAAAAAAGAAAAAAAGAAGAAAATTGAGTAAAGGACTGAAAACCCAAATTGTTTTCAAAACTTGAAAAGCCTGCAAAGCCACAACCCTACAGTGCTGGAGGAGATGGAATTAACCTCACCAGAAGAGCATGACAAAGGATTGCTATCTCCACTGTCAGAGAGATTACTGCATTCTTCGTAGTTACAGCAAGAAGCTTGGTGCTCAATGGACAGGAGCAGTGATGAAAGAAAGAAATGTGAGCATTGCACAGCTTGAGAATGTGGCAGAAATAAATTACAGGCAGATGTACTTGATGCAATGGAAAGAGGAATGGCAATGAGTGCTCTTGGAAACTTTAGTATTGCTCCTTCCCATAACCTCTCCTAGGGACCCGCCCAAACCCTCTGCTGTATTCATTTCCTTCCCAAAGCACAGGAAAACCAGCTGGGGTAGCTCAGCTTTGTGACCACTGGGGACTGCACCAGCACCAGAACATCTTAAGGGAGAAGAGGCACCACAAAGCTGTGGGAAGCAGCAAAGAAAATCTCATGGATCCAGAGCAGGGAGAAACGGCTCCTAGGCTTGGCCAGCCCCCACTTTTGGTGAGGGCCTCACCTTGAACAGTGTGCAATTTTGTGTGCTGTATTACGTAAGGATATAGAACTATCAGAAAGCATCCAAAGGAGTGCTACAAAGATAGAGAAGGGTATACAAGGCCAACGCATGAGGATTGCTGAGGTCTGTTGTTCTGTTCTGGGGGTGGGGGGCTATACCTGGCTCATTATCTTCCCATGGAGGGTAACAGTCTCATCCATCAGCCGCAGCAAGTTTTGGAAGTCCTCATCATGGTATTCAAACCGATTGCCGAAGGTGATGGAGCAGATAACGTTTGAAACAGCACTGTTGATTTTAAGGTGAGGATTGAAAGGATTTCCTGGAGAAGGAAAGAGGGAACAATCATTCTCTTCCGGTCTCTGCAGACAAGGGGAAGAAAGTGCCATCATCAGAGGAAAATATTCAATAAGTGGGATGAAAGATCCTGGATGGGCACCTGCTTGGAGATGCCTGTTTGCTTAGAAAGGAAAATGCAAAACAGCTTCAGAAGAGCAAACATCATTGGTGTTAATTCAGAATATTGGTGTTAACTGGCCCCTGGAATTTCCCAGCGGTCTCAAAAGGAGCAATAGACAAAGGTAGGCTAAGAAGACTGTTTTGAGTGTTACACAGTTGCATCTATCAGTTAATCTCAGGGCAAAACACTTATAGAAGGAGTCTGGGATGCTGGCAGATTGCTTAGCATTGCTTATGAGATGAGGAGAAAGAGGATGTTGGTGGGTTAGTTAGCAGCTGGCAGAAGGTGAGTATGCCCATGAGACCAAGAATGAAAATAGCATCTGGGCTCATATCAGATACAGTGTAGCCAGCAGGAGCAGGGTGGTGATCATCCCTCTGTGCTCAGTACTTGTGAGGCCACATCTTGGGTGCTGTAGTAACTGGACAGATCAATACAACGAGAAAGGCATTACAACAAAGATATGATGATAGAAGGAGTGACACAATAGAAATGTACTATAAAGGATGGGAAAAAGATTGCTTATCTGTAGCAGAAGATTCCAGGTTCACACAGGAAAGCTTCACCAAGGACAGATCTCCAAGAAGAGATCCTTCCTTAGTGGCAGTCAGCCCTTAAATGAGGTCTAAGAAGGTGCAGCCAGGCTCCACCCCTTCTGGTCACACAGCTGAATTCTGTCACAGAGCTGAATTGTCTTCACCTGTGCTCCCAGGGCTGAGGGGGGTCCTTTCCTCAGGTGCTCAATCAGTGGTTGAGGCCATGACTCAGCATCTCCAATACAGGTGCTGAGTTGAGTTTTGGGCCCCTCTCTTCAAGAAAGGCATTGAGGCTCTGGAGCATGTCCAGAGAAGGGGAATGAAGCTATGAAGGGTCTGGAAAACAACTCTGATAGCCAGCTGCAGAAGGAACTGGGATGGTTCAGTCTGGAGGAGAGAAGGTTCAGGTGATGCCTTATTGCCCTATACATCTCCCTGAAAAGAAGCTAGAGCAAAGTAGGGTTTGGCCTAACTTCCTAAATAACAGTGATGGGATAAGAGGTAATGGCCTTAAGTTTTTCCATGGGAGGTTCAGGATGGATATTAAAAAAAATTTCTTTTCAGAACGATTGATCAGACATTGGCATATGATTCCAGAGAGGTCATGGAGTCACCATCCCTGGAGGTTCTCAAGAAAAAGGAACTGTGGCACTAAGAGAAATGATTAGTGGACATACTGAGCATGGGTTGGGGTTGGACTTGGTGATCTTAGAGGTTGTTTCCAACCATAATGATTCTGTGGTTCTATGATTTTTCAGCAGGCATTAGCATAGGGGAAATTAAAATGGTCCAAGATGGATTCTGCCTTCAGCACAACTGCTGAGGGAAGTGCTCCTCACCCTGCTCATCCCTGAACGCATCCGTGAGGAACCGGCACTCCTCCTGGATCCGCTCCTCCAGGCTC
>NW_024965339.1:0-5636 GCF_019238085.1 Lagopus leucura
TGTCGCCCCTGTCACGGACATCGATTGATCTGGTCAAATCCGTGACAGATTTTTGGCGCCCAACGTGGGGCACGACTGCTTTTTAGCTTTTTGAACGAATCTCTTTTTCTCTCTGCTCTTAGAGAGCTTCGTTAGGGAGCATTATCAGTAGTTCAGGTTTCTGTGCTGGAAAACCTGACCTTGAAAGATTAGGCGTACGGCCAGTGTTCTGGGATATTTGTAAACTTTGAGCACTACTTAGTCTGGGCAGTGCCTTTTTTCTTTTTTTCTCTCCTCTTGTTAGCCTCAATTCATTAACCCTTTTTTAGCAAGCACCAGCGATGAACCCACTCGTTATCGTGGGGGTGCTGGGTAAAGGATTAAAAGCAATGGTGTTAGTCACAACCTACTGGCCAATAATCCAGCTCGTAATTATGTGTTGTGGAATTGCAACCATATATAGGTACCTAATGACACTGATGGAGACACCTATGTTTTACCTATTTGCAATGTGGTATGATTTGAACTTTGACATCTACATCCCAGAAGGAATGGCTAATTTCACAAACAACTACATCCCATATGGAGTAGCTAATTTCACAAACAGCTACATCCCAAATGGAACAGCTAATTTTACAAACAACACGATGTTCAGACCAGTCTCCGGGTTTTCTTTTCGGTTTGTCAAACGTTTTTTGAATCCTGAATTAATAGTCATGGTGGTGTGCGTGTCATCAATTCTCCTGAATGTATTCCAATTCATTTGTAATAAGGGGAAGGAGTCTTCTCCAAAACTAGAGAATGATGACTGGCAGGGGATATGGAGAGGTTTAGGAAAGGTCTTAGAAGCATGGGGACCCGCAGTGTCATGGGATTTTACTCTTGAACACCTGTGGGATCCTGAGAAACTAAGCCAGTATTTGAGTCAGGGACTATGCGGCTTACATAAATCTAAGGAGGTACAACTTATTTGGGGTTTGGCTTGTGCTTACCGTGCCCTATATAATACCATTCGGGAGAGAGAGAGTTTCCGAGCTGAGGTTCAAGCCAAAGGGGAAAATCCCCAAGTCAAATCTAATCAATCACAAGAGACACCAGTAACAATACCAGTTGCTCCTGTGGAGGGCAAGAAATGGAAACGAGTGTCTTCGCGTCTTGAACGAAAAAGAGAAGAAGAGGAGGAGGAGGAGGAAGATCCAGGCGAGGGGCCCTCCTCAGAACCACCACCATCGCGAAAGGCAAAAGCGAAAACTAAGAGACATGCAGAAGAGAGTGATGAAGAGGAAGTCTCTATTACTACTCGCCGGCCTCTAAAGATGACTGAAATCCAAGGTTCAAGAAAGGAGTTCACACGGCGCCTGAATGAAAGTATTGTTTCCTGGTTGGTTCGCTGTTGGGACAGTGGGGCCCATAGCTTGTCTCTGGATGGTAATGAAGCTCGCCAACTAGGTGCCATCGCCAGAGATCCAGCTATTGACAGAGGAATTAGTCGATGTTCGGATGAGGCTGCCTCCCTCTGGGAACGAGTGTTAACAGCTGTGAAGGAAAAGTATCCCTTCAAAAATAGCTTGAAGATTGCAATGAAAAAATGGGATACAGTTGAAAAGGGTATCCAGTATTTGAGGGAAATAGGCGTGGTGGAAATGTTGTATGACCCTGATTTTGTTCCTAACCACCCACAACAAAACCGCGACCCTGAAAGAGTGAGGACAACGCCTGAGATATGGCAGAAAATCGTGACAACAGCACCGGACAAATATGCCGCTACACTAACATCAGCGTGTGACAGATACCAGGAACAACAGAGAACGCCCTTAGTTTATGAATTAATTCTTACGCTCCAAAACTACGAACAATTGCTGTCTCCAATTCATTCTGCCGTTGCTGCAATATCAAGAATGACGGAGCAAGTGTCTCAACTGATTAACCGTGACAAACCTGTAGCAGTATCAGAGACGCTGGATGAAGATCAGGATAATCAAATGAGTCTAGCGAAGGAGGTGAAGGAGATGAAGGAGATAATCCGAGCCCACCTAACTAAAGACAATGAACCTTCCTTCTCACGTGCACGATCAAAAATCTCAGCTGTTAGAGGCAGACACTCTCCGGCTCAAGTAAGGAATAATACATCGCGAATTACCTTATGGTATTACCTACGTGACCATGGAGAAGACATGGGGAAGTGGCACGGTCAACCTACTCCTGTACTACGAGCCCGGGTGAAAGAATTACAAGGCAGATCAACCACCAGTGCAGTTGCTCCAGTTACCACAGGCAATGAATAGAGGGGCCCTGCCCTCAGTCAGGGGGGGGAAAGGGATAATAGAGTATATTGGACTGTGTGGATTCGATGGCCTGGCACATCAGAACCACTGAAATATAAGGCCCTGGTGGACACTGGTGCACAGTGCACTCTGATGCCCTCGAGTCATGAAGGGACAGAATCAATCCATATTTCTGGAGTGACCGGGGGCTCTCAAGAATTGACTGTGTTGGAGGCCGAGATAAGCCTCACTGGTAAGGACTGGCAAAAACATCCTATTGTGACGGGCCCAGGGGCTCCATGTATACTAGGTATTGATTATCTCAGAAGGGGGCATTTCAAGGATCCTAAGGGGTATCGATGGGCCTTTGGAATAGCTGCTGTGGACACAGACAACATTAAGCAGCTGTCTGTTCTGCCTGGCCTGTCAGAAGATCCATCTGTTGTGGGGCTGCTGCGAGTAAAAGAGCAACACGTACCGATTGCTACAAAAGTGGTGCACAGGCGTCAGTACCGCACCAACAGGGATTCTTTGCTCCCCATTCATAAGTTAATTCGTCAACTAGAGAGCCAGGGAGTGATCAGCAAAACTCACTCGCCTTTTAACAGCCCCATATGGCCAGTGCGTAAAGCCAGTGGAGAATGGAGGCTGACGGTGGACTACCGTGGTCTGAATGAAGTCACACCCCCACTGAGTGCTGCTGTGCCGGACATGTTAGAACTCCAGTATGAACTGGAGTCAAAAGCGGCCAAATGGTATGCCACCATTGACATTGCTAATGCCTTCTTTTCCATCCCTTTGGCCAAAGAATGTAAGCCACAGTTTGCTTTCACATGGAGGGGCATTCAGTATACCTGGAACCGTTTGCCCCAGGGGTGGAAACACAGCCCAACCATTTGCCATGGGTTGATTCAAACTGTATTGGAACAGGGCAGTGCTCCTGAGCACCTGCAGTACATTGATGACATCATTGTGTGGGGCGATACAGCAGAAGAAGTCTTCACAAAAGGAGAGCGAATGATCCAAATTCTTCTGAGTGCTGGTTTTGCTATTAAGCGAAGCAAAGTGAAAGGACCTGCCCAAGAGATTCAATTCCTAGGTATAAAGTGGCAAGATGGCCGTCGTCACATCCCGACAGATGTGATCGACAAAATCACTGCTATGTCTCCACCCACTAGCAAAAGAGAGACACAATCTTTTCTGGGTGCAGTGGGCTTTTGGAGAATGCACGTTCCAAACTACAGCCTCATTGTAAGCCCCCTTTATTATGTGACGCGAATGAGAAATGAGTTTACATGGGGCCCTGAGCAGCAGCAGGCTTTTGAACAGATTAAACAGGAGATAGCCCGTGCCGTGGCCCTAGGGCCAGTACGGACTGGACAAGGTATAAAGAACATCCTCTACACTGCTGCTGGAGAGAACGGTCCTACTTGGAGTTTGTGGCAAAGAGCCTCAGGAGAGACACGAGGCCGACCCCTGGGATTCTGGAGTCGGGCATACAGAGGGTCTGAAGAGCACTACACTCCAACTGAGAAGGAGATCTTAGCTGCTTATGAAGGGGTTCGGGCTGCTTCCGAAGTAGTCGGTACTGAAACACAGCTCCTTCTGGCACCACGACTGCCAGTGCTGAACTGGATGTTTAAAGGAAAGGTTCCCTCCACCCATCATGCTACTGATGCCACTTGGAGTAAGTGGATTGCACTGATTACACAACGAGCACGGATGGGGAACCTCAGCCGTCCAGGAATCCTAGAGATCATCGTGGACTGGCCTGAAGGTAAAAAGTTTGGAACACCACCGGGAGAAGAAGTATCACGTGCTAAAGAAGCCCCACCATACAATGAACTACCGGAGAATGAAAAGAAATATGCCCTGTTCACAGATGGATCGTGTCGTATTGTGGGAAAGCATCGCAGATGGAAATCTGCTGTGTGGAGCCCCACACGACAAGTTGCAGAGGCCACCGAAGGGAAAGGAGAATCAAGCCAATTTGCAGAGGTAAAGGCTGTCCAACTGGCCTTAGATGTCGCTGAACGGGAGAGGTGGCCAATGCTCTATCTTTACACTGACTCATGGATGGTAGCAAATGCCTTATGGGGGTGGTTACAGCAGTGGGAGCAAAATAACTGGCAAAGAAGGGGTAAACCTATTTGGGCTGCTGAACTGTGGAAAGACATTGCTGCCCGAATAAAGAATATGATTGTAAAGGTGCGCCATGTAGATGCTCATGTGCCCAAGAGTCGGGCTACTGAAGAACAGCAAAATAACCATCAGGTAGATCGAGCTGCCAGAATTGAGGTGGCTCAAATAGACCTGGACTGGCAGAACAAGGGTGAATTATTTCTGGCTCGGTGGGCCCATGAGACCTCAGGTCATCAAGGGAGAGATGCAACATACAAATGGGCCCGAGACCGAGGGGTGGACTTAACTATGGATGCCATTGCACAGGTTATTCATAACTGTGAAACATGTGCCATCATCAAACAAGCCAAGAGGATGAAACCTCTGTGGGAAGAAGGGCGATGGCAAAAGTACAAATATGGGGAGGCATGGCAGGTTGATTATATCACCTTGCCACGATCTCGCAATGGTAAGCATTATGTGCTTACTATGGTGGAGGCAACCACTGGGTGGCTTGAAACATATGCAGTACCCCATGCTACCGCCCGAAACACCATACTGGGTCTCGAGAAACAAGTCCTGTGGCGACACGGCACCCCAGAAAGGATTGAGTCAGATAATGGGACTCATTTCAAAAATTCTCTTGTAAATACTTGGGCCAAAGATCACGGCATTGAATGGATTTACCATATTCCCTATCATGCTCCAGCCTCTGGTAAAATTGAACGATACAATGGACTGTTAAAAACGATGCTAAAAGCACTGGGTGGCGGAACATTTAAGCACTGGGAGAAGCATTTGGCAGAAGCCACCTGGTTGGTCAATACCAGAGGATCTATTAATCGTGATGGTCCTAACCAATCCAGTTCCCTACATACCGTAGAGGGAGATAAAGTCCCTGTTGTACATGTAAAGAACATGTTAGGAAAGGCAGTTTGGGTTCTTCCAGCTTCTGGAAAGGGCAAACCTCTCCGTGGTACAGTTTTTGCCCAGGGACCAGGATCCACTTGGTGGGTAATGCAGAAGAATGGGGATGTCCAATGTGTACCACAAGGAAACTTGATGCCGGGGGAGTGCAGTTACTAATTCTATGTATATGTACATAGCCATGTGTGCATTTTAATCATTTTTTGTTTGTTTGTATATATGTATATATATTTTAAGCATGATGTAACGATGTAGAATAAGGGGTGGAATGTCATGGTTCTATGTTTTTTGTTTTTGTTTTTTTGTTTTTGGGTTTCAGTATTCCACATCAAAACATCATGTAGT
>NW_024965340.1:0-2484 GCF_019238085.1 Lagopus leucura
CCAGGCAGCCCCAAGAGGTCAGAGGAGCCAACTGCTGCCCAGCTCTCTGCACACAGGGCTCCCACGGGGGGCTGTGCTGAACGGGGCCGACGTCTCCCGCAGCTCTGCTGGCACAGCAGCCCCAAACGGGTGCAGAGGTGCAGGACAGCAGGGTGCCCCGGGGGGAGCTGGGCTGGCCAACGTGAGCAGCAGCAGCCACAAAGGCGCCGGCCAGGCTCAGCGCAGAGCACAGCTTCGTCGTGGAGCTGGCTGCAAGCGCTCTGCTCTCAGCACGCGTTGGCTGGAGGGCAGCGGGAGGAGATGCTGAGCAGGAGGGCACTCACCAGCTTCCTTCCATCGATAGCTGTGCTGTGGGAGGGGGGATCTCAGCTCTGAACAAAGGGCACAGAATCACAGGACGACAGAATGGTTTGGGTTGGAAGGGACCTCAAGGATCACGAAGCTGCAGCCCTGCAGCCACACGCAGGGCCACCAACCTCCACATTTCACAGCAGCCCAGGCTGCCCAGGGCCCCATCCAACCTGGCCTCCAACACCTCCAGGGATGGACGGGGCATCGCAGCCTCTCTGGGCAGCTGTTCCAGCCCCTCCCCGCTCTCACAGCACACAACTTCCCCCTGACATCCAACCTCCAGCTGCCCTCCCTCAGCTTCCAGCCGTTTCCCCTCGTCCTGCTGCCATCTCCCCTTTCCAGGAGCTGACTCCCCTCCTGTCTGCAGGCTCCCTTCAGCTCCTGCAGCTGCACTCAGCTCACCCCCAGCTTCTCTTCTCCGTGCTTCAGAGCCCAGCTCCCTCAGCCTCAGTCTCCCTCAGAGCTCCATGCCCTGGATCTGCCCTCCCCAAACAAGCAGAGCACTGCAGGCTCT
The DNA here is from genome assembly GCF_019238085.1 of Lagopus leucura. Taxonomy (NCBI): domain Eukaryota; kingdom Metazoa; phylum Chordata; class Aves; order Galliformes; family Phasianidae; genus Lagopus; species Lagopus leucura. The sequence continues at coordinate 866 of NW_024965340.1, forward strand.
GTGTGCCCCCCATTCCCAGAGCAGCATCCCAGCCTCAGGGCAGCTCTGCTCCGTGCCATCCATTGCAGCTCTTCCTGTCACCTGAATGCACAAACTCACTGAAGTGGGTCCAGGCATTTGTGTGTTTCAGCATTAGGAATCGCCAAAATAGGACCCTTCAGCTCTTAGATCAGCAGATGACAACCATGCTGAGCCGCAATCCCAGCTGCGGGTTCCACATCTGCACATCTGGAAGCAGCCTGGCTGTGCAGCTGGATGCTGAGCGGTGCAGCCACAGCAGAACAGGGGAGGGAAGGGGAGAGGAGCGTCACAAAGCGAGTCATGGGATCACAGAACAGCCTGGGTTGCAAAATGCCCACAGTGTTCATCTGGTTCCAACCCCCTGCTGCGTGCAGGGTCACCAACCAGCAGCCCAGGCTGCCCAAAGCCACATCCAGCCTGGAAATGAAAAACTCAAGCCAAGAGTGAGCGGCAGCTCATGGATAAAACGCCGAGGGACTGCATTGGAGGGACATGGAATGGGAACAAGGGGCAGATATTCCCGTCTGCTGCAGCATCTGAGAGCTGCAAACTGCTCCTGGAGGATGGAGCACCGGGCTCTGCAGGGATGGGAGCTGGGCTCTGCTGGTCAGGGTGAGAGGGAGGGGAACTGCAGGGCAGGCAGAGCTGCAGACGTGACGGCCGTTGGCTTACGTGATTCAAGGCCAATTGCCATAATCATAAAGGAGCAGAGGAATGACGACAGGCAGAGGAGCTCTGATGACCCGGTCAGCGCTATCAGAGCAGCAAATTCTGGCACAGGACAGCAGGGGAATCCCCATCCTCAGGATGTAGGGATGTGGCCCTTGGGGATGTGGTCAGTGGGGGTGGGCTGGGGTTGGGCTGTGGATCTCAGAGCTCTTTTCCAACCTGAATGATTCTGCGTTCCTATGATCAGAACTGCCCCCACCCCAGGCAACCCCAGCACTCACAAGGAGCACCATCAGCAAGTACTGCTGCACCACAAAACACCTGCCAGCGTTTCCCACCTCCATTTCTGTACTTGAATTTGCCATCGCCGACATGAAAGCAGCTTTCACACCTCTGTGCAGCGCAGTACCGCAAAGCCTCACAGCTAAAAGCCTGAAGGTGAATCTCAGTGGGGACAGAAATGGAATGCCACACTTACAATGCCTGCGCCGCTTCAATCTGAATGCAGCACGTCTCTAATCCCTGGAGGAAGCATTCCTAGAAAGATCCCAGTGAGCTGGGAGGTCTGTGCTGCACAGCCTGCTGCCCAACGCTGCCCACCACAGCCCAACATCCATGGAAAAGAGCATTTCTCAATGGGAGCCTCAGCCGGGCTCAGCAAAGCCCCCCCCAGCACCAGGAGCACCTCTGCAGCTGGTACAGTTGTAGAAGCAAAGGATGGTTGGGTTGGAAGGGTCCTGAAAGATGAGAGAATCATGGAATGGTTGGGTTGGAAGGGTCCTTAAAATGACAGAACCATGGAATGGTTGGGTTGGAAGGGTCCTGAAAGACGACAGAACCATGGAATGGTTGGGTTGGAAGGGTCCTTAAAGATGAGAGAATCATGGAATGGTTGGGTTGGAAGGTCCTTAAAATGACAGAACCATGGA
>NW_024965340.1:2494-2961 GCF_019238085.1 Lagopus leucura
GGTTGGGTTGGAAGGGTCCTTAAAGATCATAGAGGCACAGGATGGTTGGGTTGGAAGGGTCCTGAAAGACCACAGAACCACAGAATGGTTGGGTTGGAAGGGTCCTTAAAGATGACAGAACCATGGAATGGTTGGGTTGGAAGGGCCCTTAAAGATGACAGAACCATGGAATGGTTGGGTTGGAAGGGTCCTTAAAGATCATAGAGGCACAGAATGGTCGGGTTGGAAGGGTCCTGAAAGATGAGAGAATCATGGAATGGTGGGGTTGGAAGGGTCCTTAAAGATCATAGAGGCACAGAATGGTCGGGTTGGAAGGGTCCTGAAAGACCACAGAAGCACAGGATGGTTGGGTTGGAAGGAATGCTATAGAATACAGAATCCCAGAATGGTTGGGTTGAAGGGACCTCCTGCCCCACTCCTGCTGTGGGCTGTTGCCCCCCAGCCCAGGCCGCCCAGGGCCCATCCAC
>NW_024965341.1:0-5205 GCF_019238085.1 Lagopus leucura
GGGGCGGGGGCTCAGCTGGTGCCGGGGGGGGGGGAGGTGGGATGGGAGGCTCAGCTCAGTGTCAGGGTGCCGAGGTTGGGTGGGGGCTCAGCCCGGTGCTGGTGTGGTGAGGTGGGGTGGGGGGCTCAGCTGGTGCTGCGGAGTGAAGGTTTGGGTGGGGGGGGCTCACCTTGTGCTGGGTTACCAAGGTGGTGAGGTTGGGGGGGGTTCAGCCCAGTGCCGAGGTTTGCTGGTGGCACAGCTGGTGCCGGGCTGGTGATGGGCACTGGGTGTCCTCGCGCAGCGGGCTCCCGTACGAGGTGAGCCCCGAGCAAGCCCTCTGCCACCCCGAGGTCCAGCGGCGCCTGGACATCTCCGTCCGCACTCTCCTCACCGTGTCAGAGAAGTTCGTCTCTGCCATCACCTCTTCTGTGGATCAAATCCCGTGCGTACCCCGCAGGGCTCCCCACGTCCCCGCAGCGCGGCCCCGGGAGGGCAGGGGGGGCGCTGGGGGGTTTCCGTCCCTTTCCTTGCTGTGGGAATTCCTTTGAGCTGCCGGCAAGGAGAGAAGCGATGTCAGCTCCTCCGCTGATGCTCAGAGGTGCTTTTGGCCTCTGAACCCGAGCGCTCTGCTCCTGGGGCGCAGCTGTAAGGAAGAAGGGAGTCAGGAGGAAGGCTTCCTCTGGGGTGGTGGGGGCTGGCAGCTGGGCAGATGGGGACGGGGATTCCTGAGACCCGGTGGATTTGGCACCCGGTCCCTCGCCGCATGTTGACCGACCTCCTCCCCTGTGCTCTCTCCAGCTATGGGATGCGCTACGTGGCCAAAACCCTGCGGGCGTCCCTGGCTGAGAAGTTCCCCAAAGCCTCGGAGGAGGAGCTGGACAAGGTGCCTGGGGGCTGCGCTGCCACGCGGGCTTCCCAGCACCCCTGGGGTTGTGGGAGGGGGATCTCGCTCCAGGATGTCCCTCAGTTGCTATTTCCCTCTCGACTTCATAACCTTCACGACCCAGTGCTCCCAGTATGGGCACAGGGGCACACTGCTTCCCAGTATGGGCTGACCCAGTGCTCCCAGTGTGGGTGCGGGGGCCCAGTGCTCCCGGTATAGAGACCAGCAGAGACCTTCAGTGGAAACATTTCCTGGATCAGATGCCTCCTGCGGGCACTCTGTGCGGGGGTCCCATAGAGCAGCCCTCCCCCCCGCTGCGCAGGCTCTCCGACGCGGCCGTCTCCCGCCCCACAGGTGGTGGGGAACCTCCTCTACTACCGCTTCATGAACCCGGCGGTGGTGGCCCCCGACGGCTTTGACATCGTGGACGTCTCAGCTGGGGCAGCCCTGCGCCCCGAGCAGCGCCGCAGCCTCGGCTCCATCGCCAAAGTGCTGCAGCACGCGGCTGCACGGAAAGCCTTCGAGGGGGAGAACGCGCACCTGTGTGCAGCCAACCGCTACCTGGAGGAGACGCACGGCAAGTTCCGGTGGGTGCCAGGGGGGGTGGCATGGCGGGGGGGGGGGGGGGGGGGGGGGGAGATGGTGGTGATGGCGGTGGTGGTGACGGTGGCAGTGGTGGTGATGGTGGTGATGGCGGTGGTGGTGACGGTGGCGGTGGTGGTGGTGGTGGCAGCGGCGGCGGTGGTGGTGATAGCAGTGAGGGTGGCAATGGCAGCGGCGATGGTGGCGATGGCGGCGGTGGTGATGGTGGCTATGGTGGTAGTGGGGATGGTGGTGATGGTGGCTATGGTGGCGGTTGGCCCAAGGCTCAGCATGGTGATCCCACAGAAGGTTCATCGCCGCTGCCTGCCGCGTCCCGGAGCCCGAGGAGAGGTTCAACATGGATGAGTACTCGGAGATGGTGGCCGTGGCCAAACCCGTCGTCTACATCACGGCGGGGGAACTCGTCGCCACGCACAGGGTGAGGGGGGCGTCGGGGGCTCACCGTCCCCTGGAGGGGCTCAGGGCCCGCGGTGATGTGATGCTGAGGGATGCGCTCAGCAGGGGGGGGGGGCGGTGGGTCGGGGTTGGGCTCGTTGGAAAAGCCCCCCCCGAGACCAGTGGGTCCCACCCCACGTCCCCGCCGTGCCCACGGATGGGGTCGCACGGTCGCTGAGGTTGGAGGAGACATCTGAGATCGTCCTTTGTGTCCCTGTGACGGGGGGTGGGAGGGTTGGACCTGAGGTCCTGGGGGGCTTTTCCAACCTCGGTGATCCCAGAAGTGAGCAGGGATGGGCCGATGGTGGAGCATCAGTGAGCCGCAGCCGTGCTGCAGCGCGGCGCCCCTCCGTCCCACCGTGTCACCCAGCCAGCATTTCCCAGCAGGGCTGCACAGCCCCTCTGGATCCCATCGTGTTTCCCAGAGCAGATCGGTCCCCTCTGCTCCGCCCAAGTCCCTGCTCTGCAGCCCCCTTCCCAAATCCCCTCACTTCACAAACTTGAGCACAGAGGATTTCTGTGGCCCTTTGCTCCAAGTCCCCCTTCCCCTCCCTGCCCCTTTGCCACTGACTCCTCGTTCTCACTGCTCAGCTCCTCCTCGAGCACAAGGACTCCATCGCACCCGACCCCGGGGACCCTCTGCACGAGCTGCTGGAGGACCTGGGTGAGCTTCCCACTGTCCAGGCCCTGGTTGGTACGTAGAGAGCTGTGCTATCGCACCCCTTCCGCTCATCCCGGCCAACCCCCCCCTCACTCCGGTCTCCTTCCCATAGGAGAGAGTGCTCCCAGCCCAGGGGGGGGCACGGAGCCCGTGCTGTCGCAGCTCAGCAGCGTGGAGATCTCCCTCACCCTCACCGGGAAGCCGCTGCCGGAGGTGGGCGGCGAGCAGAGCGATGGCAGGAGCTTGCTGCTGAGGTGAGGGTGGCGCTGATGGCTGCCCCACGGCCGCAGCCTTCGGGATCCTTTGGGGGGGGGATGTTGGCTCAGGCGCTCGGCAAAGAAACCCTTCGGACGTGCAGTGGTGGAGCGGAGCAGGCGCCTCACCCCCCTCCTGTCCCCAGCACCAAGCAGATGCTGGTGGACGTCATCCAGTGCCAGCCAGGAGGGTCCCTCACGGAGATCCTGCGGACGCCGGCGTCGGAGCTGGAGGTGAGGGTGGCGAGCTGCAGCCTGTGAATGTGGGGCTGGCCCTGCCCCACGGCCCTGCCCCACGGCCCTGCCCCACGGCCCTGCCCCACGGCCCTGCCCTGCGCCCCTGCAGCCACTGAGCTCTGTTTTGCGGAGCCAAGGGGCGCTTTGGGCTTTGAGCTTAGGGCAAAACATGTGGGAGTTGGGAGCTCTGTCTCGCACAAGCTGTGCGCCCCCTGCCCCACAACAAGCATCCCACCACCACCCAGCACCCCAGGAAGCCTCCCAGCACCCCGTCCCCCTTCTGCCCCCTAGGAAGCCTCCCACCACCACCTGATGCGCTGGCGGGCGCTGTGGGACTCCCAGACCCCCCCCAGCCTGAAGCACCGCCGCTCGCTGGTGGCTGCCGGCCAGCTGAGCTTGGAGGAGAAGAAGCGGAGGATCGTGCGGAACCTGCGGCGCCTGGAGGGCCTGGGGCTGGTGGCTGCAGCCCAGCACTACCAGGGGCTCGTCAACGAGCTGGCCAAGGCAAAGCGGGGGAGATGGGCGGCGTTCTGGGAGGGAGGGGGCGACTTCATTTACGCAGCATTGCTTCATGTTGAGAGCTGTTAAAAGGAGGAGCAGGGGGTCACGGAATCGTCAGGGTCAGAAAAGCCCTCCGGATCACTGAGCTCAGTGCAGCCCACTGAGCCGGTCCTTAAATGGGGTCACTGAACATTGGGTTGGAAAAGACCTCCGAGGCCACCGAGTCCAACTGCTCCCAGCCTGTCCCTGGCTGGGACGCAGAATCCTTAGGGTTGGACATCTCCGAGGTCACCACCCCACCCGTGGCCACTCACCACGTCCCTAAGGAGCGTCACAGAACGGTTAGGGTTGCAGAGTCGAGTCCAATCCCAACTCCTCTTGCTGTGTCCATCGGCAGGACCCCAGAACCATCAGGTTGGAGAAGACCTCAGAGGTCCCCTAATCCAACCCAGCCCCTCCCGCCGTGCCCACTGCCCCCGGCCCCAAAGAGCCCTTGGGCTTGCAGAAGGCCCCCAGGCTCCAATCCAGCTGTGCTCTGATGCACGCCGCGCTCAGTGGCTCTGGCGAAGCTCGGGGAGTTTCCTTCCAGCTCGCGGCTCCATTCCCTGCAGGACATCCGCAACCAGCGGCGCTACCGGCAGCACCGCAGAGAGGAGCTGCTGAAGCTGCGGCAGACGCTGCGCGCCCTCGACGCCAAGACTTCGTTCTACGAGGAGCAGATCGATTATTACAACCAGTACATCAGGAGCTGCCTGGACGGCCTGGCAGCCGGCCACAAGTGCGTTGCCTTTGGGAGAAACCCCGCAGAACCCGATGGCGGCGCCGAGCGAGGCGTCGCGCCCCTGTGCCCGGCGATGGCGGTGCTCCGTGCGCCCCTTCTCTTCCAGGCTCGGCGGGAAGAGCAAGAAGCTGCAGCCTCTGCGTTACAGCGCCGCGCGGCTCTGCGAGATGGGGGTGCTGCTGGACATCCAGGACCTGCCGGCCAGCCAGTGCGTCCTGCGGCCCCGGGGTGTCCGAGTTCAGGCTGGGGAGCTGGGGGCGTCCCTGCTGGGGGCGGGGGGGGGACCAGAGGGCTTTGGGGGCTCCTTCCAACTCTGGTGGTTCTGTGATTCTGTTGCCTTAATGATCGTTCACAGAGCCACGGGATGGTGGAGGTGGGGAGGTCCTTGAAGGTCATCCTCAGGACCATCAGAACATGGGAACAGTTTGGGTTGCAGGACCTTTGCCCCGACTCGCTGCAGGGGCTGGGACCAGATGACCTCTGGGGGCTCCTTCCCCCTCCAATGTTTCTGTGGGCCCACAATCCTGCAGCTGCATGGGGCTCACAGGTGGGGGTTGGTGTGGGGCAGCCCCACTGCATGGGCCGGGTGAGTTGCCTTCAGGCTCTGCTGGGGGAGCAGCAGGACTCAGAGCAGATGGGAGCTGTGGGTCTGTGCCGGGGGGCGGCGGGCCGCGCCACGGCCTCGCAGCCATTCGAGGCAGCTGCCGCCCGTCCCCCAGGCTAAAGAATGTCGTCTTCGACATCGTCCCGTGCCAGGAGCCTGGCTGCTTCCAGGTGAAGGCCCAATTCATGGGCATCGACATGGAGCGCTTCCAGCTGCGCTACCAGGTGGGAGACCCCGGGCCGGGGGCTGGGCGGGGGGTTTTGG
>NW_024965342.1:0-13711 GCF_019238085.1 Lagopus leucura
TGCGACGCCTCGCGCTTGGATGTGTTGAGCCTCAGGAGGTTCCCCTGGGCGCACCGCTCAGCCTGGCCAGGTCTCTCTGGACGGCATCCCGTCCCTCGGCTGTGTCGACCGCACCGCACGGCTGGGTGTCATCCGCAAACTGCTCAGGGTGCGCTCCGTCCCACTGCCGTGTCACTGATGAAGATACTGCAGAACATCAGTAATTTTGTACAACTACCCAGCACTACGAAGTGCAACCTCGGATCATTGTGCGGGCAGGCTGTTCAAACCTCTTCAGGCTGGAGAAGCACAGAGAGGCCCGGGTTTTACACTTCCCAGGCTGGAAGTACAATCTCTACCACTTTTGATGCATCTAAGTGACTCTGTCCAATACTGCTGCAGTGGGCTGAACTTAGATCTCCCACAACATGATGGCAAAGCACAGCAAAGGTACGTGATATGGAGACACTTTACCTCTGACAGTGGAGATGTTTTCAAGGCTTTCAGCAGCACAGAGGTACAGTAGAAACTCCGCTTGAGAATGACTACCCCTCTAGCATGAGGGGTTCCATCCCTGCTTATTTATAGCAATGACTCCCCTGACATATCATCTGAATATCATACTGAATGCATGCTAAATACTGTCCTAATAAATGCCCACTGCCCTCAAACTTGGAAAAACTCAGTGTTAGGCTTCTTCCCAAAGGCAACAAGACTGTTGGCACCCAGCTTGCAGTGAGCCCTGCACATCTTCCCACCACCAGCATGAAGCCTGGACTCTGACCCATCACCTTCATGCATCCATCTCCCCCGTTCTGGACATGGCTGGAGCATCTCAGGGTGGGAGGCTGCTGTCCATTCCCTGGCTCTGCAGAGCAATACAGAGCATCTCACTCTCCAGGACTGTCAAACTGGGGCCACCCATTGGCATAAAATTCACTTTAATAGCAGGGAGGAGGACAAGAATGGTGAAGCAGCTGTCAGCATGATGCTTGCAGACACAGAGGAAGAGCTTTGTCGTGTCACAGGGAGGATTCATCTTTTATCTCTGCTCTAGCTTCTTCACACAGCTTCTGACTCTATCCCCTGCAGTTTCCTAGCTTATCAGCTCTTCTGCCTGGTGATCAGCCAAGTAGTTTTAGGGTATGGGAGTGTAGAGGCGGAAAGACATCTTTGGCTGGGAGCAGCTGGCCGGGAGCAATTTCCCTTCAGAGCTCAGTTCCTCTGCCCTGTGCTGAGGTTGCAGAGGTCTTTTCCTTTGTTTTTCCCCCAGCTGATGGATAAATGTAGAAACTGATCCTTGAGACCTGCAGAGGACCAAAGCCAAGTCTGATGCAGGGCTTGGGCTCCTTGTCAGGCGGTGCCTTCTGAAATATATGGTCACGGGGTGCTCTGCAGCTTGTAAAAAGTGGCACAGGAGCTGCATGGATGTTGATGGGGCGAATGTCTTCCTCGCAGCTATCTCACTGGGTGCTGAATCCAGCAGAGCAGATCTCTGGGCTGTGGTCCCTCAGTCATCTCTGTGTTCAGCCATAGCACTGACCTGGTCATGAAGATGAGAGGGAGGCAGTAGCTGAGATGGTTTGGAAAGGTATTGCCTGGCAAGGTTTCCACTCCCAGAAAAAGACAGGGGGCATCTGGCACTCCTGTAGTTTGTGCTCATCATGGTGTGAGGCCTGATCAGCTAATCTAGGCAGAGTGCAGAAAGGAAAACACTGAGCCTTTGGAGAAGGAGCATGGTTACTGTCAGCTCCCCTTCTAGAGCGTAAATGAGGGAAATATAAGAAGCCTTTCCAGCTCAGCCCTTAGAGGACAGACCACAATACTGTGGGGGCAAAACCCATCCCTACTGGGGTAGCAGCACGTTTTCTGCCAATTTCCGAGGTTTGTGGCTGCTGGTAACCCACCAGAAGCTGCTCTGACAGCACAACCCAGAGGTGCTGCCAGGCACAATTTGGACACAGTGAGCACATCGCCATCCCCAGGGCTGTTTGGAGATGCTCTGCTTTTCCAGCAAGCGGGAGGGAGGAGTGCAGCATTTCCAACCAGAGCCAAGAACACTAATGGATACATTTCTTTTCCCAAGGCAGGCAAATTACTTCTGCTCCCAGCTGACCCCTCGACCACAAAAAACACCATAAAACAGCAAGAGTGTGTAAAAAATAAACACAGGCACGCATCAGCCTTCCAGATTCTTGTCCCCTGAGCCAGAGGATCTTGGGCCGCGGGCAAGGAGGAATGTGGTATTGCATCGGAAGCCATGAGGATGAGATCAGGGACAGGAACATTTTATAACTGGCCTATGGACCCACTGGGGAACAGAGGGAAGGAAGAAGAGCGTGTGTGATGAGTACTCAAATTGCAAAGGGGGGTGGATTTGAATCTCGCCTATCTGTTCTACAGGGATTGGCGCAAACTCCTTGCTTTGCTCCTCTGCATCTCGCTGTCTTGTCTCCACAGGCTGACTTTGCTTCAGGGCTGTCCTGACCAGCCAGGGTATCTGCAGAGGAGATGTTATACATGGGGCAAGATTAACGCTGTAGATCCCTCAAGAATCTCTAGGGATATCTTGTGATAAGTGAAAGCAGTTTTGTTGCCCCTCTCCCTCACCTTGCATCCTGGGGAGCGGGAGACAAAGGAGGCTGAGGCCGTATGGGTTTTCACTCTCTGCAAAAAGAGTCTAAAGGGATGCCACGGCCAGACTACCAACAACCATGTCGGTCTAAGAGACAATGATGTTCACACTAGTCCAGACATCCAAAGATCACAAAATTTGAATCTAGAAGTGCGTAGTAGCTTAGCTCATTGATGACTGCATTTGGGATTCACCATCCGGGGGAATGGACTGTGAGAGCCACTCCTGCTCTACTCAAAGATTCTGTTTCATCAGATTGAAAGGTGCCACTCAGAAATACAAGCGTCAAACCAACCACCTTCAGTATGGAAAGTGTCTAAATCTCCTTATCTCTTCTCTGAGAATCCCAAAGAAATCCACTCTAGAAAGCCTGCAGAGACTGAGACGATACAGGAACATTTACCCTACAACATCTGCCCCCAATTAGTCTCTACCGGTGTCTGCAGCATCCTTGTTTTCCAGGGATGCATTTTACCACTGAGAACTGGAGCTCTTGCTCTCATGGATAGCCAGCACTGAAAGCTGCTGACTGTCTTCTGGCAAACTCAGCTTTCCTTCCTACAGCCCAAGGAGTAACATAATCCTCCCATACCCGGTTTTCATACCCCATCAGTATGTATTTTTCTTAAAAAGTCATTCCGGAAAAGAAAAATATTGCTTGTGGCTCACTGGCAGGAGGACACCAGCAGCAGCCTGAGGGAAAACAAGTCATTTGGAGAAATTTCCTGCAGAAAGCAACCTACAATTTTTTCTCACCACTGCACTTCTAATTGTATCTCTTCAGTGCATTTATTTTTCAAGAGGACCAAAACAGATGAACAAAAACGACAAGTTCCTTTCAAACTGCAGATCAGCTAGCTAGAAGTAGGAATAAAACCCAGATATAATGGAGATAAATGTGGTGCCTCCAGCTGGTGGGTCCCTCCTCTGCTCCTGGGTATCACCAGGCCCCTAGTCAATAGAGGCAGTAGCTGTGGCTGTAGTACTGTGGTGTGTTTTGGTACCTGAGCTCAGACCATTCCTTCCCTCCTTCATTGTCCTTTGGGTTGAGTCCAGGTGACTATTCAGGCCAGACGTGGAAATGCTGATATAAAAATTCCAACCCAGATGGACTTCTCAATGATGGTCAACTTGCAGCAAACCATTCTGAATGCCAGCATTCAGTATCTTTTTCATCTTCTTAACCATTTAACTGCAAGACTCATATTGATTTAGACTGTTCTAAAGCCAGCCAGCCAGGGGTTCTGCAGTCGTTTTGCAAATCCATCACAGCTCCTATGAAACCGCCCTACATCCCTGCCCACCTACTTTTGTTCTGTGCTGAAATATTTTAAGCACTGCGTTTATTTATTTGAAATGTGGACAGGGCCTGCAGCAGTACACAGGCTGCTCTGCAGAAAATGCTCTCTGATCGAGATGCTAAACCCAAGTTTATGAAACACACTTGGAAGAGACTCAGCAGCCCAAATCCCTGTGCTAACAGAGCAGCTCTGAGCCGGCTGCAAATAACAGGTTCTCACTGTCCAGCCGCAGCACGATCTCACCGAGCTCTGGCACGGGGTAATTCTGGTGTCAGATACTTTCATGAGACCCTACTTGACATTTTGGCCGGAAATCCTGTGGCATGTTTTGATATTCCATGACACACCGCGCTAACCACATGGGTTTCCTCTGCTGCTTTGACTGACACTGCTAGCTGATGGGGCAGAAAGAATAGCCTCTGGATGAGCCCTGCCCCCCTGAAGCACACAGAGCTTCGGGCTATTGCAAGTAAGCTGCTAGATCCCAAATCCCCTGGGGTTAATAACCACTGTTCTGGAGCCTGCACGGCTGTGTCCTCCCAGACAGATGCATATGCAGTTTCCTCAGGCAAGGCAGACACTGAACATGATACTTCTAAGGAAGATCCAACGAGGGGGTGGATAGATGAGCCCCACACTGGGCATTGCTCCACAACAGAAAGTTTTCCTCTCACCTGGTTCAAGGCACAGATGTTGCAGTGTGTTGGCAATGGATTGCCAGCCCAACAGGTCTCAGATGGCAGGCTGTGTCTCCTACCTGGCCCTGTCTTGTCCCTGCCTACTGCAGGGTACCTCCTTTAGCGGGTGTTGGATGGGGTAATCTCCAGAGATCCCTTCCAACCACTAAATTTCTGTGATTCTGTGAGATCAGGGCTGGTGCTGAGTCCTCACAGTTGAAGTGCAGAGGGTACCTGACCGCCCCTCATCTGTCCAGCCACATCTGGAGAAAGCATCCATGCAATGGGACAAGAGATCTCCATGGAAGGAAGCCCATATCCCCAGCTGCCGTCCCTGTCCTGGGATCTGCCACACTCTGTCCCCTGGTATGGGCAGGAACTTAGCATGTGAATAACAAATACAGGGCTCTGCTTATGGCTGTAAGGATACTGAGGGAGTTCCTGGAGTGAAGCACTGAGCACAAACTGAGGCCAATGCAGTTCATTGCTTTAACCCACATCCTGTCTATTTGTCATTTTCCCATCTACTCTATACCACATGCTATCCATCAGCTCCTATCCTTCACCTGAACTACCCCATGTCCATCAAAATTACTCTATAACAAGACAGGGCCAAGTGAAATTAAGAACAAACAGGAGACTCTGACATAGTACCACATCCTGCAGCAGTATTTGCTACCCCATTCCTCACATCAGTTCCCCTTTAGCATGAAGGAGCAACTCTTGTGAGAGCTGCCAGGCTGCAGCTGACCATCATCTTCAGCCACAGATACAGGAGGTCTGAAAGAAACAGGTGAGCACTGCAGAGGACATGGACTTCTTTGAGGTTGCAGTAATCCACAAGAATGCAGAGCCATGTTCCAATGGGGATGACAGCTCTTCTCTGAGATTTACCAGTTGTGGACAGTTTTGACCAAGCTGAAGATGCTGAGGGTGTTCAGGAAAACACACTCAAGATACAACCAAGGCATTGTCATGGCATGCATCTATGAATGAGACTTTATATCTACAAGCATGCATGTCACCTACCCTCTCTTGTATCGTATATGTGATCATGCACGTTCTCTTACAGCAGGCAGTTTCTCTGCTCTCTGGGCATGAGGCTGTTCCTCAGGTGGCCCCTAACCACCTCAGTGCTACGATGACCCATTCAGACCCATTTGCTTCTACAGTGGGAGCTCCAGGGAGAGATGTCAGTAAAGGGAGAGAAGGAATGCAGCCTGCTCCATGCCAATGCAATAAGCCGAGTTCCATCAGTGAAGATGGTGTCTGAGGAAACACCAGTGGCAGCAGGAGGAGAAGCAGAGGGCAAATTCTCAGAGGCAGAAGGCAAAGGATTCACTGTCAACAGCTGATGAGGATAGCAGAGAACAGACAGCCGCAAGGAGGCATGGAACAACCAGACTGGGAGGCTGCCAAGGAAGAGAGAGAGTCGTATTAAATCTTATTTGTCTTTAAACAAAGTGTTCTAATTGCTAACAAAGGGATTTCAAGCAAATTGTAGTAAAACTGAGTTATTCTGATCAATTACACAGTCAAGCAAATTACAGAAGGAGTCTGAAATATTGCCAGATACAAAAGAGAGATGGAGAAAGAGGAGGAGGAGGAGTTGAAGAGAAGGTGGGGGAGGCAGCAATATGAGGGAGGAAAATTACTTGATGGTTTGATAAGGAGAATTATTAAGCATAAATTTGAGATGCAGGTTGCTAAATCTGAATACAAAATCAAGACAAGAGATTGAAATTGTGATTTAAGGATGGTGAAATCTGAGCAGGGGCAAAGACAGAAAAAGATGTGCAGAGAAGCATTAGAGACAGAAGCTGTATAGGTGTCTGCAGAGATCATTGCTAACCACGGCAAGCTGAAAGCAAGGCATGACCCAGAAAATGATGACTTTGTGGTGAAGATACTGGACTGCTGCTGAGCTGGCATCCAGCCACATTCCTGCCCATTTGACCCACAGCTTCTCCAAAGCACTTAGCAATGACCCAGGTTGTCTCTGGCAGAGTCACAAAAACCACGGACTTGCCATAATTAGAGGAGAGCCAGACCAGTGCTGAGTCCTTAGCATTGTCACGCCTTGCCTGAAAACTGGCTGATGCTTTTCCTGCTGTCTGTTTTGCAGATATAAACTGCGATCATTCAATGTGTATCCGCACAGCATCTAGAGCAACAGGCAGGGATGTTGTAGGAAATACAAGCCAGGCCATGTAGTTGCCCTAAAGGAATAAGCCTGAAATCACACTGTGGAACACAACTGCATGGCTGGTGGCTTTCACTTGGGGACAGCCGCACTGGTGGAGATCTCCAGAGTGTTCATGAAACAGCCAGACGACTGCTGCAGTTTGCAGACTTTTGGGCAAATCACCCCCAATTCCATCTTTCCTTAGTAAAAATAAGGTGAAGATTTGCAGTGGATTGGTCCTGCTCACTGAGGTGCTACCCACTCCATATGGCATACATGGAGCAGGCAGCAGGACCAGGAGGACATCCTCCTTGTGATGCACAAGGACAGTTTGCACCAGCCAATCTTGCAGTAAAGAGTTTGCTGGCTCATAGACGCTGCTCTGCTGCCTAACCTGAGCTAAACTCTAAGGGTGGAAAATCCAATGCCTACATTGAGCCTCAAGATCACAAGGCTGCAGTCCTTGCATGGAGTACCTCTATGAGGCTCCTGTAAAGGTAGTGCAGAGCTCCAGCTCAGAACACAGTACTCTGCAAGACAACTGTGATACAGAGTGAATAACCCTGCAGATGACAGGGTTAATGGATTATTGGTATGGAGGACTTCAGAGACGTACTTTCAAAAGAGGAAAAAGTGAAAAAACAGAGATTATTTTTAATGGTGTTTATTTGTCAGGGAACTCTAGAGCTCGTGTGCTTCTGTCGGGCTGGAAGTTCTGAGCACAAAAAGCAGATAAGAGAAAGGATTTAGGGTATTACTGTGGCAGTGGAGTTCATGTGTGTTGTATTATTAATGTTTGTAAAGCACTTTGAAAATGAAAAGCACCATAAAGGCTCTAAGTGCTGTATTTAGCAGGAGCTGCAGAAGAGGATCTTAAGTCTGAAAGAACACTTCTCAGTTATCAGTGCACTGAGGGCTTGCCTTTTTGAGAGGATCTTGCAGACAGATGCATTCTGAAGTGGCAGATGAGTTTTTCATAAGCAGGTGTGAGGAGAGCACAAGCACCAGGAAGGTTAGTGTGCCATGCATTAAAAAAAAGAGAAGTCACTTTGCATTTTTAGTACAGGAAATCTCCATCAGATCAGCTTGCCCATTTCGCCAAACCCACCATAGGAATGTTCTTGAAAGGCTCACATTTTACCCAATTTTTCTGCGAAAGACTCTTGCACTAGTGGCTTTCACTCTGTTATTTAGGAAAATTTCTACGGTGGAAGGAAGTTCCTGACCTGGGCTGGATGAGAAGGCAGCACGGGGGAGATTCAGGTGGACCCATCACTCCTGACCTGCACCAGCTGAGCGTTCTCAAGCTGCCAACGATGTACTCCCAGAGCTCACAGCCAAGATTTTGGTTGCCGACACTTTATTTTTGACACCATTGTTTCACCAAAGCAGTGACTCCCAAACAAAACCGAAACAGAGACTCTTTTCATAGAATCATAGAATCATAGAATCACCAAGGTTGGGAAAGACCTAAAAGATCACCCAGTCCAACCGTTCACCTATTCCCAGTAGCTCCCACTAAACCATGTCCCTCAACACAACATCCAGTCTTTCCTTGAACACCCCCAGGCTCGGTGACTCCACCACCTCCCTGGGCAGTCCATTCCAGTGCTGACCACCCTTTCTCAAAAGTAATACTTCCTCATGTCCAGCCTGAATCTCCCCTGCTGTAGCTTGAAGCCATTCCCTCTGGTCCTATCACTAATGACACGAGAGAAGAGGCCGACCCCCAGCTCACTAGAACCTCCCTTCAGGAAGTTATAGAGAGCAATGAGGTCTCCCCTGAGCCTCCTCTTCTCCAGGCTGATCGTTCCCAGCTCCTTCAGCCTCTCCTCATAAGCCCTGTGTTCCAGACCCCTCACCAGCTTTGTTGCCCTTCTTTGAACACGTTCCAGGGCCTCAATGTCTTTCTTGCAGTGAGGGGCCCAAAACTGGACACAGTACTCGAGGTGCGGCCTCACTAGTGCTGAATATAGGGGAACAATCACCTCTCTGCTCCTGCTTGCAACGCTGTTCCTGATGCAAGCCAGGATGCCATTGGCCTTCTTGGCCACCTGGGCACACTGTCGGCTCATGTTCAGCCGAGCATCAATCAATACCCCCAGGTCCATTTCCTCTACGCAGTCTTCCAGCCACACCGCCCCAAGCCTGCAGCGTCGCCTGGGGTTGTTGTAGCCAAAGTGCAGGACCCGGCATTTGGCCTTGTTGAAACTCATCCCATTGGCTTCAGCCCAGCTCTCCAGCCTGTCCAGATCCCTCTGGAGGGCCTCGCTACCCCCAGGCAGATCCACACTTCCAGCCAATTTGGTGTCATCTGCGAATTTACTGAGGGTGCGCTCGATGCCCTCATCGAGGTCATCAATAAAGATATTGAAGAGGACAGGCCCCAGCACCGACCCCTGCGGAACACCACTCACGACCGGTCGCCAGCTGGATTTGACTCCATTCACCACCACTCTCTGTGCCCGGCCCTCCAGCCAGCTCCTTACCCAGCCAAGAGTGTACCCATCCAAGCCTCGGGCTGCCAGCTTCTGCAGGAGAATGCTGTGGGAGACAGTGTCAAAGGCTTTGCTGAAGTCTAGGTAGACCACATCAACAGCCTTTCCCTCATCCACCTTTTCTCACTTCTCCAGAGCCTTCCACCTGTGCTGGTAGAAGGACTATAGGGAAGAGAATTTTTTCTCTAGTGAAACCATAAATACAGCTGAAACGTCCCCAGTGACAAGCTTGAGGAGCTCTCTGAGCTCTCTGGTGTCAAAGCACAAAAACTTAAGGGCCAGCAAAGGCTGCGGAGAGGTATTGATGGTACAAAGCATTGCTCCCCAATGACAAATGTGTTCGTATTTCCCCACTGCTTGTCACTCTCTCTGACAAAACACACGCTCTGGAGTTTTACACAAATCTTCCCTCACCTCAGTCCCTGTGTTGCAGCTTTTATTTCTCCCTAGAATACCTTTTTTCACCCGAAAATTAAAAGCTTCTGTTTGTTAAGGAAGCACCAGACAGCTCTGTGCAACCTTGCAACATTGGCTGTGTTTGTAGTCATGCACTGACCTCCCCAGTCTCAGTTCCTAGAGGCACACAGGGCATTTCTGGTCCAGAGGTCCCCAAGAATCATGGTGATAGACATGGATATTTCACCTTCAACCCTTCCCTCCTGTATCTCATTCCTGGTGCTGGGGAGCAGTCCAGGGAGGCACTACAGCCTCCCGGACCCACCATGTGACAGCTGTTCTGAGTATCTAGAGGGACACCTTCACTCATACAAGCTCCCATCCCATATTTATAGCCCACTCTCCTCCAGATGTGCGCCCTTCAAACATTTGCCACCTGCTGTCCCACGTCCCTTGCATTTCATTTCACCAAGCTTGACGTAGGCAGGCACGTTTTATATTTCCTCTCTTCTCCCCAGGGCCTCTGATCATATTTGTAACTCTTATTTGAGGTAGCATCAGTTCATCACCGTCTCTGGTAGCACAACAAAGGGATGGGGACAATTCCCTCCCCACTGCCACATGCCATCCCTCCTAAGAGCACCTCCACGTCTTTGCCTGCACTAAAATCCCTCTCTTTTATGCTGGCCACAGCTCTTTTTTAGAACTGGCTCATAGTTTCTGCCATGTTCCCCAACCCTGGATAATTTTGCACTTTGTCTGAGCCCAATAGGAATTTCATTTTCCTTCCTTCCTGTCTTTCTAACATCTCTGGTGTCTCTTTCTATTATTACCCAATCTGTGCAGGCATTCGCAATGCCTCCCAACCGAGGCAGGAGAATGTAATTAACAAGCTGTTTACTTCTCCTTCCACATCATTAATAAATATGTTAAATGGGACTGCTACCTTGCTGAGCAATGCAAAAACCAGATGAGGCATGGAGTTTGCTTTATAACTTTCTGCTGTTTTCAACCCATGCTGGTATCACTGAAATTCATCCAGAGTAAATTCCCCCTTAAACCTGTAGCTGAACTAAAAATAATTTTCCCTCACCTTACACATGCACTCATTAGCAACAGCTCTCATGAGCCCAGGGACGAAACACCAAAGTTGATGCCTGAAGGAGCTGCAGGAATTGAAAGATGGTTGAGTTGTCTAAACATGGGGCACAGGGACCCAGTTGCGTTAGGTACCACCTATGTCCTGGCAATAGAACCATGGGAAGGACTAGCAAGGCATACACATCTCTATAGGGCAAGATAATGACCTTATGAGAATTGAATGAGGAGGAAGGAGTCTGTACCTTCAGCAGAGGGTGTGTGGGCATGGAACAGGCTCCCCAAGGCCCCAGGCTGCTGGAGCTTAAGAAACGTTTGAATGATGTTCACAGACATAGGTTTTGATTCTTGAGTGGTTCTGCGTGGAGCCAGGAGCTGGATTTGGTGATCTCTGTGGTTTCCTTTCAACTCAAGATATTCTGTGATTCTATGATTCTGTGATTCTAAATTGTGATTTTGGCTTGCCACTGATAGTGCAGTGCTAATTTGGGTGAAGGTCTGGGGGATGAGGGGCAATCTGGGATGCTCAGACAGGAACAGACCCAAGCTGTCCTCCATCAATGCTCAGATGTTGCTGCAGATGGATACCAGTGCAGTACAGCAGGTGGTCCTGATGGAAGGACTTTGCAGTATTTATCAGCAGTATCTGAAGAAGGCCATGGAGCAATGGGGAACTCATATATCTGGGAATTCAAATCAAGGATAGGACAGTGCTCTTCGGTAAATGTAATTTTTATCTTCCTTTTAACTTTTTCTCCTATACAAAGAATATTTTGTTGAGGCTTAAAGAAGAAAGCTTCATGTGAAATGTTGCCTGAGGTCTGTGGGATGATGTGAGAATCACGTGCTTGGCTTCAGTAGAGCTGCATCTGCCCCAGGGCAGGGAACAGCCTGTAAAGCATTGCATGGTCCTCTCCAATTCCCTGTCTGCATGATGTCCATAAAATAGTTCTTCCAGAATCAGCCAAGAGAGTTGAAGTCTGTGTTACCTGCTTTTATCCCAGCTCATGGCTCTGCCTTTGCCTCTCCTGCTGGAGGGAAGCTGGAGGGAGTGCTCTCCAGAGCCCAAGGACAATGATGCTCCAGTCTTCAATCAAGTTTCATGGGGACTGCCATCACAAGTTACAGAGATACAACTAAATATAGCTGCAACACTGGTTTCCACTTAACATAATGCTTGCCTGGTGGAAGACAATAACTCTGTTTTTCCCTGGCAGGTTTGGATACTTTGACCTTGTTCTGGTTCAGAATTTAAAACAGTGTATAGAGGACTCTCCAGAGGAGGGGATGGAGTCTGTGCAAACCACTGTGGACTGTCAGGCCGCGAGGCCCATGCGGCAGAAAGGGCTGAACTGCCCTTATCTGCCCAGCTCATACCTGACCCGTGAGGAGTGGGGAAGGCCAAGTACACGGCGACAGAACCGTGGAGGCTGCAGCAAACACAGCTCATCTCCTCCTGCTCTCTGCCACCATGCTCTGCAAAATGCTGCAGCATCCACAAGGTGGCAAAGACATGTGAAGGACTTATTGTTCGTTTCTATCCTCCTGTCAATCTCTAATGAGGGCGAGGATGAAGAAGAAGAGAGGAAAAGCAAAGACAAATGCTAGGATTCAAAAAGGCTGCAAAGCCTCAAACTGTCTCATCTTAAGCTAGATAAACAGCAGAGCTGGAAAGTTCATCCCTTGGATGTTTTTTTCCCTCGTATATCTGCTTTTATTGTACAATTGTTGCCAGCAATGCTGTGGGCACGGATCGGGTTTTCATCATCCTCCTGCCACCAGACCCAGCATAGCAGGTGGGAAGGGCTCCTCTATCCTCTGAAGTCACCTTGGGCATGGAGATGGCCTTGCTTGTTTGTTTTCCTAATGGATAATTAACTTTGCAGGCAGCAAATGACCTGGGAGAGGAGAAGAAGTTTGTGCACAGCTCAGCCTTCCAGATGGTCCCCTTGGGCCACCATGGCAACTTGGGCAACTTGACGACCTTGGCAGGAGAGGGTCTTTCAAGTGACTTTTGCTTTCCAGACGTTTCCTTCACTGTTGGATGGTGCCCAGTGGATGCCAGAGATGTATCACAGCATTTTCCCTCCATCTTTGTTTACAGGCCAATTAGTGAGTGCCAGTTTTGTCTTGCAGCCAGCAAGTTAGTCACCCCAGTGATTTAATAACTGCAATTTTCATTTACAGTTGACTTTGAACGCCTAGTTTTACACATGCATGGTGAAATAATTGTATAATCAGCCTAGGAAAATCCATTAAAAGTGTGCAGAAATGTGGAGATCACAATTAGGAAACCCCAGGACTGAGATTAGTGCTGCAGTTTAATTCCTCCTCACATGGGTCATCCTTACATAGATTGGAAAGAGGAGCAATTTTCTCTCCAAGATTTTCTGACCAAAAGTCTCACCATTTTTCCGAACATTACTTTTCTAAAGTAAAGAAAAAGAGAGGAAAATTGACTAAAAGTGGTTTGACTTCATGAGAATATTGGAAAACACACCATCTGACAGCACCCTGGCCTAGCTGTGGATGTCCTGTTCACTGGGAGTTGGACTAGATGGCCTTTAAGGGTCTCTTCCAACTCAATTCCATGATTATATAGCTCTGGAAACGTAAATTAATTGTTTCAGAATGGATTCCATCGGTTTGGATTTTTTCTTTCTAGTTTCCTTTCAACCTACATTTAAGTCATTCTTTAAAAAGAAGAGCCATTTTGAAGCCTGCAATCTTTCCTTTCTTTCTTGGAAAAGATCAAAATCTTCCAGTTTCCAAACTTTTCCAAGCTTATTCTCAAATAAGAAAGTTATTCAAGATGGTGGTGCCCAGGAAAAAAAAGAAGGAAAGAAAGAAAGAAAGAAAGAAAGAAAGAAAGGAAGGAAGGAAGGAAGGAAGGAAGGAAGGAAGGAAGGAAGGAAGGAAGGAAGGAAGGAAGGAAGGAAGGA
>NW_024965342.1:13811-22792 GCF_019238085.1 Lagopus leucura
AAAGGAAGAAAGAAAGAAAGAAAAAAGAAAAAAAAAAAGAAAAAAGAAAAAAAGAACACACATAAATCTGCATTACCTCCTGCAAAAGTGATTAAAAAGACATTCTCTGCTGGTGATCATAAACACTGTTTAATCAGGTGCCCGCAGACTGTTTGCTCCACAGGGCTGTTTGCACAGGATGGATAATATTCACTGAGTCAATAGCCAATATTCCTCTTTATGCTCATCAGAGTTTTCTCAGACCTCTCCTTTGGACCTCACTCATCCCTCGGGTGAATATTTAAATTCACAAACTTGGCTTTTGCACAGTGCTCAGCACTGCAGTCCTGCCTGCTGGGGAGCAGGAGGTGCCACCCAACAAATGCTGTCTGCACTGGTGGGTATCACTGGATCTTTGGGAACTGCTTCAGCTGTCACATATCAGTCCCACAGACACAAAGCGATGTGTATTTTCTTTTGGTGGTGTTTTCACATGACCCTTATCATTCATCCCTGCACTGGACATGAGCTGGCTCCCACTGTGGGTACCAGCCCCGATGTGGGATAACATCGCCCACACCTGACCCATCTTCCCCCCACTCACTGGCTCCTGCTCCATCTCACCCCACTCACCTTCATCAGGACTCACCACAGTAACTCACACTGGTCCCATCCCTGCTGTGCATGCATTAACAAATGCATCAAACCACACAGTTTCACCGGTGACCTTGGGGCTCTCCACTATTAACCTTTCAGCCTGCTGAGAACTGGACGTTTGCGCCTTCCCTTCCTGCCCCACCTTATCTTGCTTCTAATTCGTGCCTTGGCTTTCCTCTCATCCTGTGGTTACCAAGTTTCCTTAATAGCCTCCTATGAGGGACTTTATCAAAAGCCTTTTGAAAGCTTAAATAAATTATAGCCCTGAGTCTGCTGTTCCCTGTTATCTTGTTAACCCTTCTGCAGGGCTCCCTGCTCTTGTTAGGGGGGAAAATTCCCCTGGTTGCCTCCAAGCGCCCTCAGTCAGGTCACAGAAAGCTGCTGGAGTTCTCCCATGTGTCCCCCACCATGCCCAGAACAACTTCTTGAGATGCTCATCTCCCCACTTCACCTCAGGAAAAAAAGCCACACCTGGGAACTGAAATCTGGTGTCAGTCCCACTCACTTGGAAATAGACCACGTCAGCTGGTGAGTTTGGGAATACCTGATGTGATTTCCCTCGCAGTTTTGATTAGCAGCTGTGAATATGAATTGACAGGTATTACAGAATGAAGATATTTCCAGGCAAAGAAAATGTCCTGCTTCATGTAGATATTGAAGGAGAGATTTTCAGTAATTTTTAAGGGTTCTTACAGAAACATTTCTGAAGCAGAAGGAGTTCAGGTGAGAGTAACCCAATGATTTGGAGCAGAGCATCCCCAACCTTCACCTCCTCCTCCAGCTTTTTGGACAATCCATGGTGAAGGTGCTCCCTCCCAGCCAGATGTATTGCTGCCCTCTGCTTCTCCTTGCGAACCTTTTGTAGAAGTCCTGCTACGCAAGGGCAGCAGGACAGGGGGCAAGATGCTCCATCTCATCTCCTCATTTCACTCTTTGTTAGTTTTAGGAGCTGTGCTCCACCTCCCTGGATTTCTTCCCTTCCCCTGGAGCATCAAACTGCGTCTAAATCAGGGCAGCTCAATTACACTTTTGCTGAGCTCTCGTGGGTAATTTGAGTGAGATTGGCTCAGCAGGAAGCGATGTGCTGGCTCCCGCTCTGCCAGGCTCTGTTCAGACACTACGTGTCACCTCCATGGCCATACCAGAGCCCTGCGACTGCAAGAAAAGAGATGTCACCACCTGCAGAGTGACTGGGACTGGGACATCCAGTAAGTTTCCACTCTAGCCAGAACAGCCTCCAGACTATCTCCTGTTCCTTCATCTGTGTGGTGCAAGGCAGGCTCTAAATCACTCACGTGTGCCCATGAGTGAGACAACCTTTGTTATACCTACAGCTATATCTGTACCTATAGCTGATTTTGCAACATAGCACGATGCTGATGTGTCTCTCCATTTGCATACAGAGCTGTGGATCTTGGCGGTTTGCAGTTAATAACAAACAATAAAAGGAGCTCTGCCAAATGTATGTACTTTCATGTCCTAGGTAGCTTGAGTATGAATGCCTAATGCCTGCCTGATTACTATTCACTTGGTATTCAATAGCTTGAAAAAATAAAAAGTCCTATAGTTAGGGAGTGAGATAGGACTGTTTAATTTCAGGCCATTATCTCCTGGTAATTGCTGGAAGAATTTCATTCTGTGTCAGTGCAATGGAAAAAAAAAAATCAATTTTTTTTCCCCCTTTATGAAAAAAAAGAAAAAAAGAAAAAGAGTCTGCTTTTCTCCAAGGTGTTTGGGGCTTTCAGGCCATGACTGGGAGTGAGAGCCATGGCTGCTTTATCAAATTCACATTTCATTTCCAGCATGTGCCCAAGCTGCATGTAAATTATAATGAGAAAAGGGGAAAAAACAAAGAGATAGGGCTCAAGAGATGGGAAATGATAATGAAATCAAATGAACTTGGGGCCTTTGAAGACTAACAGAGCAACAGACAGACAGATATGTACACAGTGACAAAGATAGAGACGAGCAGGTGACATGGATGAGGAGACAGGCAGAGAAGCAGGCAGATGGAGAGAGAGGAAACAGGAGACGGGCACCATGATATGCACAGGGATATGAGTGTGAGGTAGAAGGGTCCCTGCTTCGTATAGACCCATCAAACCACACATAGAGGTGTGCAGCTTCCAAGCACCTGCAGCTGCTGGTGTTTCCTTCATCTCCCAGCCCTGCTATGCTAGGTTCAAAAATCCAGAAATGTGATAAGACTCAGCATTTTCCCCACTGTAAAGGACCCTTCCAACATACATGCCTCATGCCTCCATCCTTCTTACTGCAGACAAGCCATGGCATTTGGCAGATTGCATCTGTGTATCCACTGCATGACTGTACCTGGGGACCAGTAACCCTAGGAGAAACAAGGAGCAAGGGAAGGTCCCAACAATGTATGCTGCTTCCAACTGTTTGAAAGCAAAAGGATCCCCTCCACTGAGCCTAGAACATGAAAGGCAACCAATCCCAGACACCCAGCTCCACTTGCCTGGCTGGAGACCTGCACCTCAGTTTGAGGAGCACCTGGGTTCTGCTGGATGACTACAAGACAACATTTCACTCCTGCTGAGTGCTAAGATCTTGGTTACCTCATGTTAGTGAAGCAGTGAAACAGGTTCCAGTGGGTGCCTGATATACATCTGAGAGACATCTAAGGTCAGGTTGGACCAAGCTCTTAGCACCTGATCGAGCTGTAGGTGTTTCTGTTCATGGCAAGGAAGTAGACCAGGTGACCTTCAAGGGTCCTTCCAACTCAAACAATTCTATGATTCTGTGATTGTTAATAAGAGCTCCAACAGGGAACACAGAGTGCTCCAGTGGTGGGGGTAGAAGGCTTGCTGCACTACGGCACAGGACAGATGTGCACCCTTGGAAGGTGAAGTCTGGCTGCCCTATTGGTCTTGAAACACCAAGGCCAGCAGGACTCCTCATAGGAGATTTTCCTGAGTTCAGGTAGCTTCAATTGGTGGCCTACCTCCTGGATCAGTTATTCCCCTCATTTCTGGAAACCTGTGGCTTGTTTGTAGGCACAAAGGGAAACAGAAGAGAATTCTGAGCCTTCAAATAGTCCTACTGCCTAATCCCAAATCTCTTAGAACAGTCAAATGACAGCACACTGAAATCCCACATGCATGCAAGCCTTGGTGCCGCAGGCGAGGTAATTTCCAGCTACCCATGAAAAGCACCTGTGCTTGTTTGAATAACCTCTGGATCACTTGTGATGACTCACAACTCATTATAAATTGTTACGGATTAATTTAGTCATGCATAATTATTGTCATTGCAATTACAGGAATGGCTAACAACCAGCGCTGTTGGGCACAGAGGTGAGTGATGGGAGCTGGTGGGGCACAAGAGCCCTCCAAAAGATGGGCAGCAGAGCCCTACTAGGGTCTGCACTTTGCACTCTGGCAGGAAGGGGTTTGGGACAATGGGAAATGATGCCAGCAGCAGATTCCAGAAGAATGCTACAGAAATCCCAGGATAGGGCAGAGCATACCATGCGCCAGGCCTCTTGGTGCTCTGCAGATCACAGAATCGTGGAATGGCTTAGATTGGAAAAGACCTTAAAGCCCACCCAGCCCCAACCCCCTGCTGTGGGCTGTTTGCCCTCCATCAGCTCAGGCTGCCCAGAGCCCCATCCAGCCCAGCCTTGAGCACCTCCAGGGATGGGGCACCACAGCTCTCTGGGCAGCCAGTTCCCCTGAGCAGTGGGCTGACTCCAGCAGGATCTATATTTGCACAGGAAT
This sequence comes from Lagopus leucura, assembly GCF_019238085.1. Lineage (NCBI taxonomy): Eukaryota > Metazoa > Chordata > Aves > Galliformes > Phasianidae > Lagopus > Lagopus leucura. Next base: position 18,188 of record NW_024965342.1, read on the forward strand.
AATTTGAAAATCCTTCAGAAGCTGCTGAAGTCTCTCAGCTCTAACGAAAGCAATGCAGGAAAAGGAGGATGTAGGAAGGGGGAAAAAAAAAAAAAAAAAAAAAAAAGGAAGAAGCCAGAGATTGATTCTTACCTCATATCATTAAAAAATAAATTGCTGTAGCGCTATAACATAAAGTAAGAATCAATCTTATTTTTTAACACCAGAAATAACCTAATGAAATACAAGATTGATTCTGAATATGGGCTTCTTGGTGGAGCCCCTGTGGGAATTGATTACAAAATTGAATGTCTCAGAGCTGATAAGATGAATTTGGAATAAATCTTACTTTTAACTACTCCCTTTTTATGCTCATAAAAAAAAAAAAAAAAAAAAAAAGAAAGAAAAAAAAAAAAAGAAAAAAAAAAAAAAAAAAAGGAAAGATTGATTCCAATCAAAACTTCTTCTAAAAAGTGAGACAGTTTCGATTTGTCAAGGCAGTTTTTCAGCAGAACAGCACTGAACTTCAGAGCCAATCTCACCCCTAGTTATGCGTTCCCTGGGGAGGAAAAATACGAGGCACAATATTTCTGATTTACAGCTTGAAATGAGACAGTAATGATCATAATAATCAGGACAAGAAGAAGGAGAGAGCCTCAAGTGGATGGCAGCTCTCTCGACTGATGATGCCAAGGGAGGCAGTGGTTTAGAAAGCAGAGGTGGAGGAGCAGGGACTGCTGAGGACACCTCCAGCTCTGCAAACCCCAGGTTCTAACAGGGGGCTTGTAATTCCAGTGGTCTCACCAGCTTCCAGGGCTGCACCTCCATCCCTTTCAGCATCTCCTGCCTGACCCCCAACACCAGCAATCCCTCAGAGCCTCAATGCACTCATGGGTGGGAAATGGTGTGAGTTTCCAGCCCCAGCTCAGTTGCAACCTGGTCAATCCCATCCCACGCCACCACGTCCAGTGCCCTGGTATGTGCCTGAATTCCCCACCAGCCAAGCCCCGGTTCACCAGAATGGAGTTGCCCAGACCCACTGAGCTCAGAGCATTGCGCTCTTGAAGCTTTGCTACCAGACGGGCTGTGATAATTTCCATACCCTCACTTCTAATTATGCTTCATGCCTTTGTTCCCATGGGCAGCAGCGCTGGTCTTATCAAAAAAAACAAGGCAAAATGCTCATTTAGACTTGAGGCCCACTCTGCATTCTCTTTAATCTCTCTCTCCCCATCACTGCTCTGCAGAAAGCCGTTCCAGGACTCTCGTTGGTTGGGTAGTTTTCTCTCATCTCCAGCTTATATTTATTCATGGTCCATTTATACATGTTTGTTCTAGTGCCAATATTTTATTTCATCTTCAAATGCTCTCCCTTGCACCTGAGCACCTCTGCAAGATGGCGGTTTGTTCTCATCTCTCTGGTATTTTCTGTACTGGGGAGGTCTACTAATGGATTTTTTTTTTCACTTTCTGGAAGAAATGTTATTCTGACACCCAAATTGTGTCTGTTTTTCAGCAGGTGAGAGAATTTGAATGCTATTCTTCTCTTTTTCAGTACATCTGTCTTTATCTATCTTTCTCTTCTTTTTTTCACTTTTGCTCTGTCTCTTTCTTCATCTTTTATATTCTCTTTCCTTCCTTCTCTTTTCTTCCTTCCTTTGAATCCCTCTCAAAGACATCAGAAAAGAGCACCTTCTGCACTGATCAGAAAATTGCCTTCCACAGAACTCACATTAAGTGATGCTGGGATGGAGGTAACCAAAAAATCTCCCTGCTTCAAGACCAGTGTGCCACGCATCTGGGTGGGGATCTGGCTGAGACGCCTCTGACCTATTGGGTCCTGGAGAAGTGAGCTCCTACTGCAGCAGCTGGGCCACATAGTGTGGATGGGTATTCCAAGCGAACAGACGTGCAGCCCAGCTGTGCTGAGCACAAAGGCACGCCAGATGCACTCCTACATCCTCCTGTGCTGTGACGCACAAGGATACCAAGGGAGAGGCAGAGCCTGCTCAACATGTATCCCAGCATGGGAGCACCGCCAGCTGTGCTCATCACCATTCTGCAGTGCCAGTGGGGGGATATGGGGACTCATCCTCTGTCCTCCTTTTGCTGGGGTTTTGGATGAGCTGAAGAGAGGACCTTCCTGGTTCCAGTAGATGAGGAGGCGGCTGCTTGCTTGGGAAGGAGAGCTGCTCTGTTCTTCTACCCCAGCAAAATCTGGTCTGCATTACAAATAGCAAAAGCTCTTCCAAACCCACTGTGTTTAAATAATGTTAAAGATCTGACTGGAAGCATCGAAAGCAAATTCCAATGCATAATGAAGAAGGATTGTCTGGCATGGTAATAATAATAAACTCAGTGCACATATGTATGTATACATGTACATATAGAAAGAAAATTTCATCTGAGAAGCTGAAAGCCCTATAATTAGCAAGGTCTCATGGCTGCTCCAGGAGAAACAGGGCTCTTGAGAGGCTGTTTTCACTTTGGTGCTGAGGGAAGAGGCTACCCAGCATCTTTCTGAGAACCAGTGAAGAAGAGGAAAGGCATGTCTCCTCCTAGCCTGTCCTTGTCCCTCTTGCAGCCCTGGGATGATTAATGGATCTGATTTGGTTTATAGCAGACCATGGAAGACCCGTGGCACCAATTCACTGCAAAATCCCAGACTAGTAAACAGGTGACGGTCCAAGTTCACAGAATCATAGAATCACTTGAATTGGAAAGGACCTTTAAAGGTCACCTGGTCCAACTCCCCTGCAATGAGCAGGGGCACCTACTAGCATCCACCTCTGGGTGAGCAGTGCCAGTGTTTCAAGAGAAATGAGACCAAGGTTAGATGCAGGGAGTCACTAATACAGGTTTGAAATAAGCCATGTCTATAAGCTCAGAAGGCAGACAAGAAGTTGGAAGAGAGCATGCCAAGGGTGAACCCTGAGCAGGTCCCATGCTGACCATCCCACCTCACAGCACAAGGAGCTGTCCTTGTCCCATTGGGCATCGTCCTTCCCCACCGCAGATGTGCTCAGCAGCTTTTTCACTGACTCAGGTAATGATGCTCCCAGTACTCTCCTGGGGACTCTGTTCAGCAGTTCCTGTCATCCTCCTCCACTTTATTATGCTTAGCAGAACCTCCCCTGCCATCCTGCTCATGTCCTTCACAAACCTCTGTGCTGATGAGACAGGAAAGAAGAAAGAAAAGGGCATCCTCTCTATCTGCTACCTGTGCAGGTGGATGCAGGGTGGGAACTGGAAGATGAACCACACAGTGCAGGTTCACACAAAGCTCAGTGGGCATGCAGGCACTATGATGGGGGCACAGGATAGGCACTATATTAGCCAGTACTCTTGGATTGTAGAGAAATCCTTCAGACAGGGGCAATCTCATATAGATCAACTATGAGCAATCAGACCTGGGTTTGCACCACACCAGAATTCTTCACATCAGAGCTTGCCCCAGCCCTGTTAATCAGCCTGGAGCAACCTCTCTCCCGGTCTCCCATCCTCACTCTTCTAAACAGACCTCACTGCATCCCTTTATCATGTGAGGATGTCTCCCATGGGCAGTTATGGACAGACAAGAAAGCAAGCAGAAATATGTACTAGCAGACACCTCAGTCTGCTCCTAAGGCCTCCATGGCCCCATTAATCACCTGGGCTTGCTTACGCTGTGCAATTTGCATGGTAATTACATTTAACAGGAACAGCAATAAAGAAAATAGAAAGTGTAATGTTGTTATCAAAGCATAATTATTCCAGAACAATTCGATGATTACAGTTTGTCGTGGTTAGTACTGATTGTCACCAGTTCTCATTGGTGCTGCATGTTCCCTCTGATTCCTGCAGCTGTTCCAGCATCAGCACCTGGGTGTCTCCTGGACCTCTCCAGCCACCACAAGAGTGCACCCCCAGGTACAAAGCAGCTTTTACTGTATGGATCTGCAGTTTGTTGAGGAGACCTGTTGAGGAAATGAGCATGTGCAATGAACAGGTACATCTACAGCTCAATCAGACTCTTTAGCAGATCCTGTTGTGATAAAACAAGGGGAAATGGTTTCAAGTTTAAAGAGGGGAGATTTAGGTTAGACATAAGGAAACAGTCTTTTACAGTGAGGGTGGTAAAGAACTGGAACAAGTTGCCTAGAGATGTAGTGGATGCCAAGGCTGAATCAGGATCCGGGCAACCTGATCTAGCTGTGGATGTCCCTGCTCATTGGAGTTGGACTAGATTACCTTAAAACATCCCTTCCAACTCTTAAGGATTCTCTGAGCCTAATCAGGTCACTCAAAGCCCCTCCAGCCTGACCTTGACTGCCTGCAGGGATGGAGCACAACAGGCCCCCATCTCTGCTGTGCTGAGCACTCCAGCTGTGGACGCAGCGCTCCAGGTGCGGTGTCACAGCGCAGAGCAGAGGGGCAGGATCCCCTCCCTCGCCCCGCTGGCCGCGCTGCTTCGGCTGCAGCCCAGGATCCGGCCGGCTGCCTGGGCCGCAGGGCACACTGCTGGCTCACGCCCGGCTGCCATCCACCGGCACTCCCAGGTCCTTTCCGGCAGGGCCGTGCTCTGTCCCTACGACCCCCGGCTCGTACTGGCAGCGGGGGTTGCCACGACCCGGGTGCGACGCCTCG
>NW_024965343.1:0-1402 GCF_019238085.1 Lagopus leucura
GAGACTGCCAGGGGTGGGACAGAGCTGATGCTGACCAATGAGACACCAGGTCTGAGTGAGCTCGTCCTGCCGCAGCGTGATGGTGACAGGGCTGCAGATGTTCTGTGCAGACAGCCCGGAGGTTGGGAGCCAGGAATGGATGCGGCTGGAGGAGAGAGGTGTTAGGGAGCAGCCAAGGCATCACAAGGCATCCAAAAGCCCTGAAAGGCATCACAAAGCCACCGCCAGGAAGCTTGGGGTTATCACGAGCAGCATCCAGGATGCTAGAGATTATTTGCTACCGTACCAAATGGGAGCTGCAGACACCCCAAAGCCAGACAAAACGGGAGCTAACCCCGAGCTCTGCTTCGTGCACCCCACAGCTTCAGCATTGCAAGCTGAAGTGCCTCATTGTTTGTTGCATTCATCCCAGTCCTCGTGAATGAAGACTCCACAGGCAGTCAAGGCGTTGAGTGAGCACAAGTGTGCTTTTATTATTAAAGGAAAAGACAGGAGGGCGTGAGAGGTCCAGGTAAAGATGGGAATCGTCCTCTCTTGGGTGGAAAGGTCACGGAGAGAGTGGCTCAGAACTCTCAGAGCCGCTGCATGGTGCCTGGGACTGGAGGCCTGATTCTAAGTCCCCCTCCAAGAGGCACGGCTTCTCCTCACTGTTGCTGACCTGCTCCTGCACGGAGGTGCTGCTGTCGGGGCACTCAGGCTGTGCTTGGGCTGGGCTGCACTGCAGAGGCACCGGGTCACAGTCCAGGCTGGTGCCTGTGGTTTCTGGCAGGCTCAGGTCAGCATCTTCAGCAGAGCCGGGAGAAATGAGGGCTTGGACTTGGATGAGCTCCTCGTGTCCGTCACTGTTGTTATGCGGCAGGCTGTCAGCTGATCCACAGCCACTTGTGCTTCCTGCGAGCTCTCCATTGGTGGAAGCATACAGCCCAGCATCGCTACTTGCTCCGGCTCTGCTCGGTTGACAAGAGCTCAAATCACCTATAAAAGAATGAACAGGGGTTGGTGTCAAACTTCCACAAGCTGAATTATGAAAGTGGTTCTTGATCAGGGGAGAACTGAAGGTGTCAGGTACGGGCTGGATCGCTAGAAGGAGATACAAGCCCACTGACAGCAAGAATTCTACGTTGCTGAGAAACAGAGTTTTGGAAGCAGGATTTGCACCCTTACCTGCCAGGACTACAACGTCTGTCTCTGTGGGCTCCCTGGGACGGCACTGCGGTTGGCGTTTGGCCCCAGAAGATGGTTTTCCCAGGCTGAAGCAGGAACACCAACAGCCACCTGGTGATTCCTTCATCCTTCCCAGTGGACTTGGTCTGGAGAGAAGAAACAGGGAATGGTGTGAGTTGTGCATGGAACTCCAAAAGCATCTCTGACTCTGACACTGACAGCTCATCGGCCCCATCTC
>NW_024965344.1:0-8967 GCF_019238085.1 Lagopus leucura
CTCCCCGTTCCATGGGGAATCTTGCTAGAGTTGGGCTCAAATTAAAAAAAAAAAAAAAGAAAAGAGGGTTAAAAAAAGGTTAGAAATCCCCTTCTGACTCTCCTCGTAGCTGCAGATCGGAGGAAGCAGCTTTGCTGTGTCCAGACGGGCTGCTTTGCCTCGTAACTCCCAGCGCAGAGCTGCCAGCCCATCCTGCCCTGGCAGGAGAGGTTGGAGGCACGCGGGCGGCGAGCGACACGGGGTCCCCAAAGTGCTGCTGATCTGTGATGATTGAAGACCTTCTCCTGGCAGACAAACCGCTCCTGAGGATGTGGTACGAGAGTGGGAGAGCCATGCGGGCAGAGAGGCCGCGAGCCAGCGCTGCTGGCACAGGGCTCCTTGGAACAGCTCCACAGAGCTGCGGCTTGTCTGGGGGGGGACGGGGAGCCCGTGTGCAGCCCACAGAGCCTCCAGCCCTGACCTGGCATCGATTCCTGCCTGCAGCACTTGGTGGGACCCCGCTGCCTCGCCTCGCTCCCCCCCCCCCCGCCACCTGCCTGTCGCTGGAGAGGTGACAAAATGGCATCTTTCCTCCCCGGCGAGGTGAGTGGCTGCCAGTTCCTCGCTGGGTCAGGCAGGTTTCCTCGCTTTATTTTTTGCCATCCCCCGCCGTTTCCTCCTCCCCTGCATCGCTGTGGGAACAGCGGGGATTGCCTCCATCGCTTCCCCCCTCCTGGCTCCCAACCTCTTCATTTTTCAGCACAGCTTTGCTTGAAACAATGGCACAAGCCTGCAAGCCAGGAATGCTTTGCAGCGCGGTGGAGCAGGGCCTCCTTCCCAATTCATCACTAATGCAGGAACGCCAAGCCCTTCCTGGCTGCAGCGAGCACAAGATAAAAGCTAAAAGAGGCATCAATAATTAAAAACCACTCAGAGCCGGTAAGTGCAAACAGGAGCCAACACACGGATCGAAGGCAGCGCCAGCGATGGGGGCTGTCAGCTGCTGGGCTGCTCACGAGGCTCCCACACCCCCCTGCGCCCCCCCCCAGCCCACAGCCACGCGGTGACAAGGTGTCCACGGGTCCAGCAAACACAACGGGTGTGAGGCCATGCAGGGAAAAACCCAAATCTTCGCTTGGGTGATCCCAATTTTGCACCCCCACTGCGTGGCCACAAACCTCCTCAGGCTGCTCTGCCCATTTTCCCTGCTGTGGGGGGAACTCAACGCCCGCCCCCCCTGCAGCTCCCCCAGCCCTGCCCTGTGTTACTTTCCCCACATCCTCTTCCCCGTGTCTGCGGCCCCACGTTCCCTGCCCTGATGTCCCCTGCCCCTTGTCCTCCTCTCCAAGCCCCCTTCCCTGTGCCTGCTGCCCCGTGCCCCTTCCCCACACGCCCTGCCCTATGTCTCCAGTCCCACGTCGCCTGCAGTGTCCTCTTCCCCATGTCCTCTTCTTCCTGTCCCCCTCTTATGTCTGCTGCCCTCTGTCCCACATCCCCTTCCCCACGTCCCCTTCCCTATGTCTCCAGCCCCACTTTCCCATATTCCCTTCCCTATGTCTGCTCCAGTCCCGTGTCCCCTGCCCCACGTACCCTTCCCTGTGTCTTCTGTCCTATGTCTCCAGCTCCCAGCCCCCCGTACCCCATGCCCCTTTCCCTATGTCTCCAGCCTCAGGTCCCCTGCCCCACATTCCCTTCCCAGCCTCCAGCCCTAAATCCCCAGCTCCATATCCCCTCTTCCATGGCTCCAGCCCCACTTCCTTGCCCAATATCCCCTTCTTTCTGTCTCCAGCCCTATATTCCCACCCCATATCTCCAGCCCCATATCCCGTTCCCTATGGCTGTTGCCTTGTGTCACCAGAGCTCTGCCCCACATCCTCTCCATGTCTCCAGCCCCACATCCCCTGCCCTAGATCCCCTCCTCCATTTCTCTAGCCCCAAGTCTCCAAGCCTCATATCCCCTCTTCTAGGGCTCCAACCCCACTTCCTTGCCCCATATCCCCATCCCTATATCTCCAGCCCCACATCCCCTTCTCTATGTCTCCAGCCCCATATCCCTTCTTTTATGGCTCCAGTCCCACTTCATTGCCTCATACCCCCTTCCCTACATCCCCTGCCCTATATCCTGATCCCTGTATCTCCAGCCCCATATCCCCATCCCTACATCTCCAGCTCTGCATTCCCTGCCCCATATTCCCTTCCCTATGGCTGCTGCCCTGTGTTTTCAGCCCCCTGCCCCCCATCCCCTCCCCTACGGCCGCTGCCCCACATCCCCCGCCTGCCACATGTCTTTTAACCCCCCCGTTACGATGTAGATGCCGACACCCGCCCTCCCCTCCCCCACCCGCAGCTCCCGGGTCTCTGCGGGCAGCGGGGCCGGGGGGGGGTGGTGGTACCGACACTCCTCCACCGCCCCACGTTACTTTGAGTGGCAGCCGGCGGCCGCCGCAAGGCCTGGTGGGCCGATGGTCCGCCCTCCCGCTCCCCTCGCCCTGACCGCTCCCGGTGCGGCCGTTGCGGAGCCGCGTTGTCCCCGGGCTGAGCGGAGCCCCGGCCGCGGTGGCGCTGCGGGGTTGGCGGGCGGTGCGCGCCCCGGGCGGGGTCAGCGGGCGGCACGTGGAGGACGGGCGGCCTACAACTCCCATCGGCCCCCGCGGCGCCCCGCCCGCCGCGATTGGTCGTGACGTCACGAACCCATGTGGGAGCTGAGCGCGACGATTGGCTGGCGCTCTGGCGGCGGCAGCCAATAGCGTGCGCGGCCCCCGCCGCGGCGGGCCGTGAGGTTGCTTAAGGTGGAGCGGCACTCGGGACTCCCGCAGCCTCCGGTACCGGCGCGTTCCGGGGCCGGCGGGGTCGCGCCACCTTAAATCGTTCCCCGCCGCCCCGTGGCGCGCCCCCGCCGGGCTGTCCCCGTGGGGATTCCACGGGCTGCCCCGGCCCGGTCACGTGATCCGCCCCACCGGAACGGAGCGGAGCCGCGGTGCCCCTACGAGGAGCGGGCGGTGCGGGGATGTTCCCGCAGGGGCGGCACCCGGTGAGTGCCGGGCTTTAGCGGGGCCGTCCCGGGAGCTCCGTGCGGCTGACGGCGCCGTGCTCTGTCCCCGCAGCCCGGGCAGCCCTTCAAGTTCTCGGTTTTGGAGATCTGCGAACGGATCAAGGAGGAGTTCCAGTTCCTGCAGGCGCAGTACCACAGGTGGGAAGAAGCAGGGGCCGACAGGTGGACGGGGCTCCGGAGCGCGGGGCTGCGGCTCGGGGTTCCCTTGGCTGCCCCTCCGTGGGTTGAGCCGGGTGTGGGGCGTAGGGAACGGCGGTGACGCCGCTGTGGGTTTCGGGTCCCCCCCCCCGGCCCCCCCACTGAGGACCGCCGCTCCGCTCCGCAGCCTGAAGCTGGAGTGCGAGAAGCTGCTGAGCGAGAAGACCGAGATGCAGCGGCATTATGTCATGGTGAGCCCCCCCCGCCGTGCCGGCCCCCCCCCCCCGGTTCCCCTTCACGACCTCAGTCCCAGCCCCTCCCCACCGCGGGGCCCTGAGCTGAAGGCTGGGAGTCAGGTGGGAGTTGATGCCGTGAGTTTCTCTCTTAATTTTGTTTATTCCCTTCTATTTGGCCTCTTGGGAGCCCCCCCTCCTGCGCCCTGGGTGGGTGCTGGGAGCCCCCCAGGAGCTGTGGGGCTGACGGGCCTCCTCTGTGTCAAGGAGGTGGATGGGATGGGGATGGGAGCATCATTCCTTCTCGTTCTGCACCTCTATGAGACTCGCTGCATCCCATCCAAAGAGCTTGCAGCCCCCTCCCCTGGGTGCCACAGCCCCCTCTGGATGGGAGCTGCCCCACAGAGTGACCCACTGAGTTGGAACCCACGCTGCTCCGGGACCCACAGCAGTGGGCAGGGAATGGGGCAGCAGCTCCCGACGTGGCCGCGCTGTGATTTCTTTGCAGTACTATGAGATGTCCTACGGGCTGAACATCGAGATGCACAAACAGGTGAGCGGGGTGGGACATCACCTCCCTCCTCCCCACATCCCTCAGGGCTCCTGCGCTGGGGTCTGGCAGCCGTGGGGCTGAGCAGAGACACCCCACCGCCCCCCAGTCCCCCCTGTGGCCCCAAGAAACAGTGAGAGCTGAAGCCCGGATTATCTTCCTTTTATATCTGCTTTCTTCTTAATTTTTTTCCTCTCCTCTTTCTTCCCTTTTCCCGAACACAGAGGAGTGTTTTCACCCTTCCCCACTTCCCCTTTTGTTCCAGCGTTAATTTGCTTTCCCTCTTCAGATTTATCAATCCAGTCATCGCGGGCTTTGTGCCAGGGAAATTAGTTTGGACCTATGCCTGACAAAGTGGCAAGTCAACTGCCATCCTCCTCCAGCTGGCTCAGCCCCTCTGCCTTTGCTCCTTTTGTTAGCAGGGGAACCTGGCAGAGCCCTCTGGCACGGCCCCATGTGCTCCCCTAACCCCAGTGGGATTGTCCTCAGGGGGTGGCTGAGGGACGGGTGCTGAGGGTCGGCCCCTGGCTGTGTGTGTTTGATCGTGGGGTGTCTGGAGCTGATGGGGGGTTGGGGTGGAGGTGGGAGGTTTCTGGGTTTCTGTGGGTTTCTGCCTTTCCGTGGGGAGGAAACACCGGGTGCTGTGCAGCACTGCTGGGATGGGGGGCAGAGCTGCAGGGCTGATCCCCACCTCCTCTTCCAGGCAGAGATTGTCAAGAGGCTGAGTGCCATCTGTGCCCAGATTGTGCCTTTCCTGACGCAGGAGGTGAGCTGGGGATGTGCTGGGAAAGGGCAAAGTGGTGCCATGCTGAGCAGAGGGGGGAGTCGGGGGGAGGGGGGGGGGAGAGAACAAGGCTGGAGGGGTGGGAGAGGTTTGGAGCGCTGCTGATCGCCCTGCTCTCAGCACCAGCAGCAGGTCCTGCAGGCAGTGGAGCGGGCCAAGCAGGTCACCATGGGAGAGCTCAACAGCATCGTGGGGGTGAGTTGCACTGTGTGCAGTGGGGAGGGCGAAGGGGGGTCTTCATTGCTTAGTGAGCCCAGCCCTGAGCTCCAGCAGGGGGGTTTGCTGCTGGCTGGTGTTCACGGAGCCCCTCCTGTCCGACTGCTCCTTCCACCTCGCATCTCATCCCGCTGCGTCTTGCCCTGCTGCCTCCTCCTCTCATTGACGACCGTTTGCTTTCTCTCCCCCTCCAGCAGCAGCAGCTGCAGCACCTCTCTCATCAGCCCCCCCATTTGCCACTGACCCCCCACCCCTCTGGTGTGCACAGCCTGCCTGGGGGGGCCGCGGGGCTGCTGGCCCTGTCGGGGGCACTGATGGCACAGTCACAGCTGGCAGCCAAGGAGGAGAAAGCCGCGCAGGAGAGCAGAGGTGAGGGATGGAGAACAGCTGCATTAACCCTTCTGCTGCTGAGCCACGTCCCAGGCATGCTGGGGGCAGCCCTGCTGCCTGCTCTGCACGCTGCCAGCTCCTTAAACATCTGCAGCCCTGCCAGGCTGGCTCTGTTTTTGGCTGAGGGAGTGGCTGTCTTGCATCGACGGCTTCCAAAAGCGTGGGCTGTGTGCATGGCAGTGTGCACACCTGGGTCCTCTGCACCCCTGTGCCCCCCTCCGAGGGTGGACCTGAGACACCCCCCCTCCCACCCTGCTTACTGCAAGGGTTCACCCCTGATGAGGATCTGTTGCTTAAAGTTGAGACTTGAAGGGAAAATCTTGATGGCCACGAGGCTGTGGTGGGAGGCGTAGGTGTGCAGGAGGGAATTTGGGGCAGAAGCGAGGTGGGAAACTGGCACAGCCTTCCTTCTGTCCCACTGTGCCCCCTCTCCCCCCCATGGGCATTGCACTGACAGCCCCTTTCTCTCCCTTGTCCTGCCCTGCTGACCTGCCTGCCCTGCCTGTGCTCCAGAGCGCAGCCCCAGCCGGGTAAGTGGTGCCTTGGGGGTGTGAGGACAGCGAGGGGCTGTGCTGGGTTGGGGTCCTGTGGGGTGGATCGTCTGCTTTGCAGTGGGGCAGCTGCCCCCAGGGACGGCCCTGTTGGAACAGAGCGGGTGGGTTTGGGCTGAAAGGTGGGAATGTGGGAGGAGATGGGGGGGTGGGGGGGCACAGGGCCGGCTGCCTGCCCTCACCTCCTGTCATCTGCTCAGAGCGTGTCGGCATCTCCAGAGAGCCCTCCTGACGAGGAGATGGGGCTGAAGCGGAACCAGGAGGAGAAGGAGCCGCCTGGGCGTTATGTGAGTGTGGGGCTGCTGGGTGGGGGGCAGGGATCCTGCAAGGAGACGAGCTGAAAAGCCCCATGGAGATGGGGGGGCAGAGCTGCCCGTGGGGTCTGCAGAGAGCAGAGCCTGGTGCGGCCTCTTCCTTCGGCCCTGACCAAAGCATTTCTCCCATCGCGCAGGACAGCGACGGGGACAAGAGTGACGACAACCTGGTGGTGGATGAGGTGAAGCCCTGGCTGCCTGCGGGGTGCCCTGCTCTGCTCCCAGCTGGTGCAGGGCTCCGGCTGCAGGGTTTGGGGTTCATTGGGCTGCTGTGCTGGGGCCCAGTGCAGCGGGATGCTGGCACAGCTGGGGTTGGTTCTGAGCATGGCTGAAGGGCTGTGCCAGCTCATCCCTCTGCCCTCCAGCCCCACATCGGCTCCTCTCCCACAGCATCCCATATGGGGAGGAGGGCACGGCCCCCCTGCTCGCCTTCCCCAGCACTCAACCAGACGCCTCACACTCGCGCTGCTCTCTTGGTGCAGCTCAGGGGGTATTTTTGGGGATGTCCCTTTTGTTTTTCCCATGGAGGCTCTGGGGATGGACAGCACACGCAGCGTTTTGTTCTTTATTTTTGTTTTTTCTTTTCCTCCCCCTCCTGTCGCTTCCCAAGAAAACACAGAAAGGAACCTCAGCCGGGAGTTCTGCGGAGAGCGGCACATTAAAAACTGCTCAGTGCTGTAATTGTGGTGATAAAAATCACAGCCCTAATTGAAGGCTTATAGGGGAGCGAGAGCTGATGGGTGGCCTTGCCTCCGAATCCTCCCCCTCCGGCACGAAGGGGCTGCAGTTCCTGCCCCACAAAGACCCCTTTTCTCCTCAGGACCCCCCCTCGGAGCCCAACAGCCCTGGCAGCCGCCCTCCCCCAGCCCAGGATGTCCCCGAGAGCCCAGCCTCCAGCCGCAGCCCCACGCCGTGCCGACGGAAGGAGCCGGGGCTGGTAAGGGCTGTGGGCAGGAGGGGGGGCTGCACCGCGGTGTTCCTGGAGGGTTCCCCAGAGCTGCGGTCAGAGGTCTGTGCTGGTGAGGAAGGGGATCCTGTGCCAGCAGGGCCGTGGCTCTGCAGGTTCGTTTCGTCTGGCTGCCTGAAGGATTCCCCAGAGCTGCTCTGAGCAATCGATCTCCTCTCCTCTCCTCTCCTCTCCTCTCCTCTCCTCTCCTCGCCCCCCCTCTCCTATTGAAACATCACCATGGGGGGGAGGGCTGCCTCCGTCACCCCCCCTCCTCAGCCCCCCACTCCCCTCCCAGCCACCGTGGGACCCGCAGCCATTCATCCTGGCTGCCCCTGGGGTCAGGAGCCGACTGTGGGCGCAGGGAGCACTGAGCTGCTGCTCCTGGGACAATCGGATTAGAGCAGACAAAGCGCCCTGAGCAATCTGCCAGCACAGCACGCAGCTTTGCTCTGTTATTAATTTTTTTTTCCCTCTTTCCTCCCCCCCCCCGCCCCCCCCGTTTTTTCTTTTTTTTTTTGGGAGGGAGGAGGAATGGCTGCGGGGGGAGAAAAAGAGGAAAAAAAAAGAGAACCAGGGAGGAAAATAAAAAGAGGAATGAGCAAAGGCGTGGGGTGGGAGGGGGGGAGCGCTGGGCTGGGCCCCCCCTGTGCAATGGGGAGCAGCAGAGCCGTGCCCAGTGGACCCCCCTCACCTCGTGGCTTCCTTAGGGCTGGTTTTGATTCTGCTCCTCCTTTTTCTTGCAGCCAGACCCCCCCATGGCCATGTCCTCCTCGTCCCCCCCACCCCGTGATGCCCTCACACCTGGTGTGGGGCCCAGCTCAGCCACCCTCAGCCTGCAGCCAAGGATCCCCCTGGTGAGTGCCCAGGGATGCTGTGATGCAACGTGGGAACCTCCAAAATCGCTGTGTGGGTGAATGTTGGAGCGCTCAGGTGGGACTCGGAGCCACGGAAGGGTTTGTGCCAATGTGGGCATGGCCAGGAGGGCAAGTTGGGGCTGTGGTGTGGGTGCTGGTCCTCTGGTAGGGCTGAGGGTGTAATTAAGGGAAGATGTGGGCTGAGGGCTTGGGAAGAGCTTGGCTGTGGCTCAGTGAAAGGGACCAGAAGTGGTGGGAGGAGGGGAAACAGTGGGGAGAAACAGAGCCCAAACAGAGATGTGACACCTTCGTCTGGGCTGGAAACTAACAGAGGTTTAGCAAAGATGGATGTCAGCAACATCCCGCAGCCCTGGAGCAGAGCTGGGCCCTGCCTGCCACAGGGCACCGTGGAGTGAGGGACCAGGCTGTATGGGGCCAACGTGTGGGGCCTGGGGGCTGCGCCGCTCCTCCAGCATTTCTCTCCCCTCTCCCCACAGCTCTCCGCAGCCCCTCCGTCAGCATCTCCAACCCCTTCACCTCCCTGGGCCTGCTGCCCCACGCCGCTCTCAATGGAGAGCTGCCATCCTCTGGTGTGTACGTGGGCCTCCAGCTCCCAGCACAGCTCAGCAGTGCCGTGTACGGGCGCTCAGCCCCGGTAAGCCACCCAGGGGCCGGGCAGGGTGCTGTGCGTTGGTGCCGGTGCTTTTGGAGCTCCCGGTGCTCACAGTGCTCTGTTCAGGTGGCTTTCGAGTCACACCCTCACCTGAGAGCCTCCACGCTGCCATCATCCCTCCCCAGCACCCCTGTGGGGAAACCGTAAGTGGAGATGGAGGGACGGAGGGGACAAGAGGGGGGGGGACGGGACGCCGCCATGGCAGCGCAGCAGTGGGGCCGTCCCCTCCCTGCTGCGCCGTCCCCATCGCCGCTCCTCTCTGGCCCCGCCGTGGCACCGCGCGG
>NW_024965345.1:0-344 GCF_019238085.1 Lagopus leucura
ATATTGGGGCCATTGGGGTCAATGGGGTCAGTGGGCTCTATGGGGTCCGTGGGTTCTATGGGGTCAGTGGGGTTTATGGGGTCTTTGGGGTCACATTGGGGTCAGGGGGGGCTTATGGGGTCCCATTGGGGTCACATTGGGGTCTGTGGGGTTTATGGGGTCTTTGGGGTCACATTGGGGTCAGTGGGGCCTTATGGGGTCCCATTGGGGTCGCATTGGGGTCTGTGGGGTTTATGGGGTTCTATGGGGTCAGTGGGGATGTTGGAGCCATTGGGGTCAGTGGGTTCTATGGGGTCCGTGGGTTCTATGGGGTCGGTGGGGTTTATGGGGTCTTTGGGGTCACA
>NW_024965345.1:444-1085 GCF_019238085.1 Lagopus leucura
GGGGTCAGTGGGGGCTTATGGGGTCCCATTGGGGTCACATTGGGGTCGGTGGGGTTTATGGGGTTTATGGGGTCCCATTGGGGTCGCATTGGGGTCTGTGGGGTTTATGGGGTTTATGGGGTCAGTGGGGATGTTGGAGCCATTGGGGTCAGTGGGGCCTTATGGGGTCGCATTGGGGTCTGTGGGGTTTATGGGGTTTATGGGGTCCCATTGGGGTCGCATTGGGGTCTGTGGGGTTTATGGGGTTCTATGGGGTCAGTGGGGATGTTGGAGCCATTGGGGTCAGTGGGCTCTATGGGGTCCGTGGGTTCTATGGGGTCGGTGGGCTCTATGGGGTCGGTGGGGTCACATTGGGGTCAGTGGGGCCTTATGGGGTCCCATTGGGGTCACATTGGGGTCAGTGGGGTCCCATTGGGGTCGCATTGGGGTCAGTGGGTTCCATGGGATTTTTGGGGTCCCATTGGGGTCACATTGGGGTCAGTGGGGTTTATGGGGTCTTTGGGGTCACATTGGGGTCAGTGGGGATATTGGGGCCATTGGGGTCAATGGGGTCAGTGGGCTCTATGGGGTCAGTGGGTTTTATGGGGTCGGTGGGGTTTATGGGGTGTTTGGGGTCTCATTGGGGTCAGTGGGGGCTTATG
>NW_024965346.1:0-847 GCF_019238085.1 Lagopus leucura
CCCCATCCCCTCTCCCCACCTCCTCCTTCTCCTGCTTGGCCTCCTTCCTCTCGGCGGCGATGTTCTTCTTGCGGTGGTAGTTGAACTGCGTGTCCTCCTCGGCCTTCACCATCTCCTTCTTCCTCTTGTCGTACTCCTGCGCCAGCTCCCCCGAGCGGCTGATCTCCTCAAACAGCGCCGTGCGCTCCTTGGGGTTCTTCATGGCGATGGATTCCACCGCCCCCTATGGGAAAGGCCCCAAAAACGCCCTAAAAATGGGGGTCGGCGTCTGAATTGTAACCTGAAGGGGCGGGGGGGAGAGGGGGGCAGAAATGGGGGAGATTTGGGGGGGGGGGGGGGGGGAAACGACCCAGAAACGAAGGGGGGGTTTGGGAGCCCAAAAACGCCCCAAAAGTGGGGTTTGGCCCCAAAGATTTGAGCCTGAAATGCAACGGGGGGGGATGGAGAGGATTTGGGGTGGGAATGGATGGGATTTGGGGCTGGGCTGCCAAAAATGCCCTCAAAATGGGGGCCAAGCTGCCAAAAATGCCCTAAAATTGGGGGCCAAGCTGCCCCCCGTCCTCACCCAGCGCCGTGGGCTCCTTGGGGGTCTGCAATGGGGGTGGCGATGGATCCCACCGCCCCTATGGGGAAAAGGCCCCAAAAAGATCCTAAAAACGGGGCTGGAAACCCAAAATAGGATCCTAGGAGGCAGCGGGTGGGGATGGAGGGTGAGAAATGGGGGTTTGGGGTCAGAAACGGGTGGGATTTGGGGGGGGGGGGGGGACAGAAATGACCCAGAAACGAAGGTGGGGTTTGGGAGCCCAAAAACGCCCCAAAAGTGGGGTTTGGCCCCAAAATCCTCTCC
>NW_024965346.1:857-1704 GCF_019238085.1 Lagopus leucura
CCCCATCCCCTCTCCCCACCTCCTCCTTCTCCTGCTTGGCCTCCTTCCTCTCGGCGGCGATGTTCTTCTTGCGGTGGTAGTTGAACTGCGTGTCCTCCTCGGCCTTCACCATCTCCTTCTTCCTCTTGTCGTACTCCTGCGCCAGCTCCCCCGAGCGGCTGATCTCCTCAAACAGCGCCGTGCGCTCCTTGGGGTTCTTCATGGCGATGGATTCCACCGCCCCCTATGGGAAAGGCCCCAAAAACGCCCTAAAAATGGGGGTCGGCGTCTGAATTGTAACCTGAAGGGGCGGGGGGGAGAGGGGGGCAGAAATGGGGGAGATTTGGGGGGGGGGGGGGGGGGAAACGACCCAGAAACGAAGGGGGGGTTTGGGAGCCCAAAAACGCCCCAAAAGTGGGGTTTGGCCCCAAAGATTTGAGCCTGAAATGCAACGGGGGGGGATGGAGAGGATTTGGGGTGGGAATGGATGGGATTTGGGGCTGGGCTGCCAAAAATGCCCTCAAAATGGGGGCCAAGCTGCCAAAAATGCCCTAAAATTGGGGGCCAAGCTGCCCCCCGTCCTCACCCAGCGCCGTGGGCTCCTTGGGGGTCTGCAATGGGGGTGGCGATGGATCCCACCGCCCCTATGGGGAAAAGGCCCCAAAAAGATCCTAAAAACGGGGCTGGAAACCCAAAATAGGATCCTAGGAGGCAGCGGGTGGGGATGGAGGGTGAGAAATGGGGGTTTGGGGTCAGAAACGGGTGGGATTTGGGGGGGGGGGGGGGACAGAAATGACCCAGAAACGAAGGTGGGGTTTGGGAGCCCAAAAACGCCCCAAAAGTGGGGTTTGGCCCCAAAATCCTCTCC
>NW_024965347.1:0-2432 GCF_019238085.1 Lagopus leucura
TGGTCTTGAGGGGTCTCTGAAGGGCCTTGGGGGTCCATGAGTGGTCGTTGGGGGTCCGTCAGTGGCCTTCAGGGGTCTTTGAAGGCCTTTGGGGGTCTATCAATGGTCTTGAGGGGTCTCTGAAGGGCCTTGGGGATCCATCAGTGGTCTTTGGGGGTCTCTGAAGGGCATTGGGGGTCCATCAATGGTCTTGAGGGGTCTCTGAGGGGCCTTGGGGGTCTCTGAAGTTCTTTGGGGGTCCATCAGTGGTCTTGAAGGGTCTCTGAAGGGCCTTGGGATCTATCAGTGGTCTTTGGGGGTCCATCAATGGTCTTGAGGGGTCTCTGAAGGGCCTTGGGGGTCCATCGGGGTCTTTGGGGGTCTCCAAAGGGCTTTGGGTTTGGTCAGCGGTCTTTGGGGGTCTCTGCAGGGCCCTGGGGGTTCCATTGATGGTCGCTGGTGGTCCATCATTTGTCTTTGGGGGTCTCCAAAGATTTTTGGGGGCCCGTTGCTGGGCTGTGGGGTCTGCAGGGGGTTTTGGGGTTCCGTCAGCAGTCAGCGTGGGTCCCCGGTGATCTTTTGGGGTCTCCAAAAGGATTTGGACGCCCACCGATGGGGGTCTTTGGGGGTCCATTCATGGCCTTCGGGGCTCCATCGGTGCTCCTTGGGGGTCTCCAGAGGCTTCCGGTTGACGCAGGTGTCACACGTCGTCACACGTTGTCACCTGCTGACCCCCCACCTGTCCTTGTTGTCCCCAGGGACACCGGGGGGGTGAAGAAGGGGGGGGGGGGGGGGGGGGCCATGGTGACAATCCCCCCTTGTGGTCGTGGTCCCCCCCCCCCCCAGATGTGCAGAAGTTCCCACTGCGCATGAAGGACAACGACCTGCTGGTGACAGAGCTCTACAGGGACCCCTCCGAGGACGCCGTCACCGCGCTCAGCGTCTACCTCACACCCAAGAGCAGTAAGGGTCACCTCCTTCAGGTCCTTGTCACCTCCACAGCCACCTCCTCAAGGTCCTCTGTCACCTCCTCAAGGTCATTGTCACCTCCTTGAGGTCCTTGTCACCTCTTCGATGTCCTTGGCACCCCCACGGCCACCTTGGCACTTCCATAGGCTCCTTGTCACCTCCTCGAGGTCCTTGTCACCTCCTTGAGGTCCTTGTCACCTCTTCGATGTCCTTGGCACCTCCACGGCCACCTTGGCACTTCCATAGGCTCCTTGTCACCTCCTCGAGGTCCTCATCATCTCCAGGGCCACTTTGTCACCTCCTCAAGGTCCTTGTCACCTCCACGGGCTCCTTGTCACCTCCTCGAGGTCCTTGTCACCCCCACGGCCACCTTGGCACTTCCATAGGCTCCTTGTCACCTCTTTGATGTCCTTGTCACCTCCTCAAGGTCCTCATCACCTCCACAGCCTCCTTGTCACCTCCTCGAGGTCCTTGGCCCCTCCACGGCCACCTTGTCACCTCCTCGAGGTCTTTGTCACCTCCTCGAGGTCCTCATCATCTCCAGGGCCACTTTGTCACCTCCTCGAGGTCCTTGTCACCTCCAAGGCCACCTTGGCACTTCCATAGGCTCCTTGTCACCTCCTCGAGGTCCTCATCACCTCCACGGCCACCTTGTCACCTCCTCGAGGTCCTTGTCACCTCCTCGAGGTCCTCATCATCTCCAGGGCCACTTTGTCACCTCCTCAAGGTCTTTGTCACCTCCATGGGCTCCTTGGCACCTCCATGGCCATCTTGTCGCCTCCTCGAGGTCCTTGTCACCTCCACGGCCACCTTGGCACTTCCATAGGCTCCTTGTCACCTCTTCGATGTCCTTGTCACCTCCTTGAGGTCTTTGTCACCTCCACGGCCACCTTGGCACTTCCATAGGCTCCTTGTCACCTCCTCGAGGTCCTCATCACCTCCACAGCCACCTTGTCACCTCCTCGAGGTCCTTGTCATCTCCAGGGCCACTTTGTCACCTCCGTGAGGTCCTTGTCACCCACAGGAGGTCCTTGTCATCTCCATGAGGTCCGTGTCACCCACAGTGGTTCCGTGACACCCCCAAGGGTATTTCTTGTCACCTCCAGTGGGCTCTTTGTCACCTCCAGGGTGTTCCTTGTCCCCTGTAAAGACTCCTTGTCACCTCCAGGGGGTTCTCTCACCTCCACTGGTTCTCTGTCACCTCCTGGAGGTCCTCGTCACCCAAGGGACGTCCCTGTCACCACCGCAAGGTCTTCCTCCCACCTTCTGGTGTAACCGTGGAGGACCTTGTCACCCCGTGGAGGACCTTGTCACCCTATGGAGGACCTTGTCACCTCATGGAGGACTTTGTCACCCCATGGAGGACCTTGTCACCCCGTGGAGGACTTTGTCACCCCATGGAGGACCTTGTCACCCTATGGAGGACCTTGTCACCCTATGGAGGACTTGGTCACCCTATGGAGGACCATGCCCCATCTCCCAGC
>NW_024965347.1:2532-3355 GCF_019238085.1 Lagopus leucura
GGAGGACCTTGTCACCCTATGGAGGACCTTGTCACCCCATGGAGGACTTGGTCACCCTATGGAGGACTTTGTCACCCCATGGAGGACCTTGTCACCCTATGGAGGACCTTGTCACCCCATGGAGGACCTTGTCACCCTGTGGAGGACTTTGTCACCCCATGGAGGACCTTGTCACCCTATGGAGGACCTTGTCACCCCATGGAGGACTTGGTCACCCTATGGAGGACTTTGTCACCCCATGGAGGACCTTGTCACCCTATGGATGACTTGGTCACCCTATGGAGGACCTTGTCACCCCATGGAGGACTTGGTCACCCTATGGAGGACCATGCCCCATCTCCCAGCCTGCACCTTGTCACCCTATGGAGGACTTTGTCACCCTATGGAGGACTTTGTCACCCTATGGAGGACCTTGTCACCCCATGGAGGACTTTGTCACCCTATAGAGGACCATGCCCCATCTCCCAGCCTGCACCTTGTCACCCTATGGAGGACTTGGTCACCCCATGGAGGACTTGGTCGCCCTATGGAGGACTTTGTCACCCCATGGAGGACTTTGTCACCCCATGGAGGACCTTGTCACCCCATGGAGGACTTTGTCACCCCATGGAGGACTTTGTCACCCTATGGAGGACCATGCCCCATCTCCCAGCCTGCACCTTGTCACCCCATGGAGGACCTTGTCACCCCATGGAGGACCTTGTCACCCCATGGAGGACTTGGTCACCCTATGGAGGACTTTGTCACCCCATGGAGGACCTTGTCACCCTATGGATGACTTGGTCACCCCATGGAGGACTTGGTCGCCCTATGGAGGACTTTG